>NW_027495247.1:0-278534 GCF_021521415.1 Bidens hawaiensis
CCACACATTTCGTTCCATACAAATAGTGTCTCCATATTTTCAACGCGAATATAACAGCACCAAGCTCAAGGTCGTGTGTCATATAATTCTTTTCGTGAACCTTAAGTTGTAGTGACACATAGGCGATAACCTTGCCTCGTTGCATGAGAACGCAACCGGACCCTGATTCGAGGCATCAAAATAGACAACAAAATCCTCGTTTCCTTCGGGAAGGGCTAGGATAGGAGTGTCGCAAAGCATACGCTTTAAGGTTTGGAAGGCTTTATCTTGCTTAGCTCCCCACTCATAAGGTTTACCCTTATGAGTTAAGGCGGTGAGAGGCAAAGCAATCTTGGAAAGTTCAAAATGAAATGGCGGTAATAACTGGCAATACCAAGAAAGGATCGAACTTCCGTGGGTGAAGTTGGAGTCTTCCAGTTTTTAATAGCTTTGATTTTAACGGGATCTACATGAATGCCTTTTTCGTTAACGATGTGACCAAGGAATTGAATTTTGTTTAACCCAAACTCGCACTTGGAAAACTTGGCAAAAAGTTGCTCTTTCTTCAATAATTCGAGGATATCATGCAGATGCTTTACATGCTTAACTTTAGATTTCGAGTAAATGAGAATGCCGTCGATGAACAAGATCACGAATTTATCAAGATAAGGCTTGCAAACGCGGTTCATGAGGTCCATAAATACCGCGGTGCATTGGTCAAGCCGAACGACATAACCATAAACTCGTAATGACTTTAGCGAGTTCGAAAGGCGGTTTTCGGTATATCATCCTGATGAACGCGCAATTGGTGATAACCCGAACGAAGATTGGTTTTTGAAAAGCAAGATGCGCCTTGAAGTTGATTGAAAACATCGTCAATTCTAGGCAAAGGGTAACGGTTCTTAATCATGAGTTTGTTGAGTTCAAGATAGTCGATACACATTCAAAAGGAACCGTTCTTTTTACGAAAAGAATAGGTGCGCCCCAAAGTGACGAACTTGGGCAAAT
This sequence comes from Bidens hawaiensis, assembly GCF_021521415.1. Taxonomy (NCBI): domain Eukaryota; kingdom Viridiplantae; phylum Streptophyta; class Magnoliopsida; order Asterales; family Asteraceae; genus Bidens; species Bidens hawaiensis. The sequence goes on from NW_027495247.1 coordinate 988, forward strand.
GAAACCCTTGTTTGAGAGTTCTTGGAGTTGACTCACCAGTTCTTGCATTTCCGTAGGTGCGAGCTTTGGTAACGGGATTCGCACCAGGCACGAGATCAATATGACACTCCACTTCACGAGTAGGAGGTAAACCAGAAACGTCATCAGGAAAAACTTTGGGAAAATCGTGAACCACAGGAATGTCGTTTGTTGTCTTCTTTTTGGGTTTCTTTTCCACCTATCAGATACATTTTTTATATCTTTTAAAATTTGCCAAATGTATACTCTTTCTTTTCTTGAAATGAATAGATGTGACCCTTGAAAAAATAAAAAATAGAAAATAAAAAAGTTAAAATTTCCCTTAAGATCAATATTACTGCACGCAGATAAGGTTCCATTTTAACAAAATAAAAAGATAAAATAAGTTGAAGTTGTACAGGGCCTTAACCTCCAGTTCGATACCTGACTTTCACACATTTGTGCTTGTAGTATACGACGAGAAGATCCAAGGCTTGTACGAAACACCAAGAAAATATAGCAAAATATCCAAATCTTAACCCTCAAGTTGAATAATCTTATGGCGCAGAAGAGGATCCAAGATTTGAATAAACATAAAGAAAAAATAAATTTGAATTTCTTTACAAAATAAAAATAAAAATAAACTGAATTTGTTTGCAAAATAAACGCAAGCACATACAACAATCTTTAAACTTTTAGATATTCCAAATTAGATATTAACTATGCTTCAAGATGTCATACCACTAGATTCGGCAAGTAGTAATGTTTACATCTTTTCAGCACTTAAACAATCTGTTAAGCCTATCATACACATCATACAATTGATTTTATGACACTCTTTAGTCTAGTTTATTCATGTGTAAGGCCCGCTAAGTCAATGTACTATCATTTCCCATAAATGTCGGATCACATTTCTCAAAATTTATAATTTTCAAAATTAACAACATATTTTTTTATTTTTATATTTTTCATATAGAAAATACTATATTTTTGGATTTTTCTAATTTCCCCCCTAAAAATATAAACAATAACAAAATTTGCAGAAAAATAACGAAAAATGAAAAACGATCTCCCAACATGGATAAATCTTTTGAAGATCTTGTTCACCAAAAAGAAATCTTGCATTTTAAAATTATGAATGGTGAACAAGTTCGCCGATTGAAAATTTTTTGAATTTTAAATCTTTGCAAATAACAATCAAATCAAACTAAACCAATATGCCGAGATAATCCGCTATCATTATATTTGATTTAACATGCAATCTATATAACATTGATAGATCTTCTTGGATATCCTTGCACAAAAACTAGATAATTTAATGAGAAACTGGAACCTAGACCAAAGTCATAGGTCGACCATCATCCTCAACATGATCAGCAACAGCTGTGTAACTCCCTTAAGTTTCCGTTAAAAATCCTCGAACCTTGTAACGTTTGTATTTTAACCGAAACCCATTCTGTCATCTTCATGGGCCTCCTTGTCATTCCCGTAAGTTAGAATTAATTAACCTTTCATCCAAATTGTTGTATCTTTCTAAATTGAGGGACTAGAGTGTAATATACGTTATTATAATCAAAACCCTAACCCCCCCCCTTTTCAATCCCGATCGGCAGAAGGAGCAGGAAGAACACCCCCTTATTTTCTTTTTTTGCAGCCAATTCTAAGTGTAATACTCTAATTAAAGGTTAGCCCTACGTCCCTACTAGTCTTTTACACCTTAGACCACCTTTATATCTTACGTATTGATCGAGAAATCGCTTGTTCTAGGCTTACCGGGTGGCTGTCCAATTGAGCAGTTCTGGGGCTGTTTTGGTTGAGGTTTTTGCACCAAAATCTTCCTAGGTATGTCTAGTATATCATACTTAAAAACCATGTTCATTGGTGTTCGTTAGATTGGCCAACTAGTTGTAATTTGAATGTTAGTGTTCGGTTGACTAGAATTGTAGTTTGATGCGTTTAACGCGAGGGTTGAAGTGATTAACGACCAATTCAGCACGGGGGAACTTGGTTTGATGTACGGGCTATTGAAAAATCATTTTTATAAATTATGGGGCTGAATTGGTTATCGGTTACTCAAACGGGTCGGTACAACGCACAATTTCATTTATTGAATAGTTGGTGCGTTGTACTTGCGAGTTACCGACCCATTGGAGTCGTGTAGCGTCGTATGGACTTGTTGGATATGAAATTATGATATTGGGTCCACACGGGGCTGAGTTGGATGTTAATTGCCTAAACGACCATTAAACGCGCGTGTTAGTGTCATCTAGTGCTTCCGGGGGTAAATTGGGAATTCTTTATTCCCGGGAGTATCTAAGGGTCGTTTGTAACGCCCGTTAATTCCGGTTTCAAGAATTAAAGCTTGTAGAGTATGTATAATTTTCGAGATTTATTCGGTGTTTCTTGGAGGCCTTTACGTCATCTCGGTACGTTAAGCCATTTAACTTTTCTTCCATAATGCCTTATGTTTCAATTTGGAGGGACTTGGATGTAACTTTTTATTTTATATCATAAAACAATTACCCAAACCCTAACTTCATTCCTAGCGGCCGATCGCAGCTAAGACCCCCTCCCTGCTCGTTTTTCTTCTACCTAGCCAAGTTTCAGCCGTGAAAACTTCAATTCAAGGTCGGTTTTATGATTCCCCATGTCTTTTACACCTCAATTGATCATATTAACGCGCTTATTGGTCGTTAAGGTTGAGTTTTGATGATAACAGTTTGCTGACAGATTCGTATACGTTTATTGTAGGGTCTGTAACGCGATGATAATCCATTGTTTTTGATCGATTATTGATTCCATGATGTTCTACTTTGATTCTAGTTTCCAAAAAGGTATAATACGTAATTTTTGGACGAGATTTGAATGGTTTTTATGAATTTATAAAATCGAGTGTCAAAGCTAATGCGGGATGACGGATTCTGATCTGTCTTCCCGACGTCATAACCTTTTATCGACAGGTCCAAATTGGTTGGTTCCACTTATAGAAGTTAGTATTTTGAGTTAGGAACCAAACCCAATTGGAATCGTTTAATTTGGTTTGGTAATGAATTTTATAAAAATAAGACCGTTTTGTTGGAGGAATTTTTATAATTTATGTGTCCAATAGAAAAATATAATAAAATTATTCTTATAAACCTAAGACATTTATTAAAGTCTGGTAAAAATTTAATAATTTATTTCAAAGGTTATCCTATGTAATTAAATGCATCTTCGCATGCTAAAATCTACACGTTTTACTCGTTATTAATCGATAAGTTCATTTTAGGCTTAACCGGTGGATTTGGTTAGTTGAAAGGTTTTAGGGGCTGAGTTAAAGTGATTGGGTATGGGTTGGGCCTTGGGCCAAGTTGTTGGGCCTTGGGCCAATTGTTGGGCCTTGGGCCAAGGTGTTGGGCCTTGAACGGCCCATTAGGCAAGAGTGTTCTCACGGTCTAGTTTAGTAACGCGTTGTGTACTATTTACAGGCCCTTACTTGTGAGTGTGCACTTAGGGGTTTCCTAGCTTGTTGCAGGTGTTCGATTGATTTCAGGTGAGTTCATGATGCCCCTTTTAACTCTTTTTAAGTTTTGGGCTAGCATGCACACCTAAGTGATTTTGCTTGATGAAATGTTTTAAACGATTTTACATAGGCTTGCTAGTATTGGTAGGCCTTGGAATGTTAAGTAATGTGTGTATGTGTATATATATATATATATATATATATATATATATATATATATATATATATATATATATATATATATATATATATAGAATGGCCAATATTTGGCGAATGTTGTAGTCGTCTCGACTACTGAATGTTGCGTATGCCTACTTTGTGTTTGCATGCGCTGAATGTTACGTGTTTGGGTTGTACGTTTTCTCGGCCCTAAATGTTATTATTGAATGTTATATATATATTTATATATATAGGAATGCACGTATAGAGATGCTCATACGTAAGGATAATTATTTTTGGAATGTGGTGACCTAATCGATGTATTTCCGTTTACCGTTTTAAAACCGTTGGAATGATTATTAAGAATTTTATTACTTATTTAAAACCTGAACTCACTCAGCTTAAGCTGACTTTGTGTTCATGTTAGTGTGAGTTTCAGGTTAGGAAGAGGATGCCTTATCACTTGGACGTGCACGAAGCTACTTGGACGGTGAAGGGCATACGGGATTTGAAGACTTCATTATTAAACATTTCCTTTAAAAATATTTTTATTAAAGATAATTTAGTTGGTTTTTGGACAAAATTCCCGGGTTTTGGGAACTTAATATATTATTTACGTTTTCCGCCGAATTATACTCTGTGATGCTTATTTTAATGAAAAGAATTGTTTTTAAGTTTAATTATTTTTACGAGTGTTTTGAATGATTACCAACTGTGGGGTTCCCGGGGTTCGGGGCCTTACATCGTTTTGGTGAATGTAAGGCCTCGGGGGGACTGTTGTGATTGAGTTTTATGAGGTCGAGGCTTTAGGTAACTCGAACCATGTTAGAACGTCTCGTAGGATAAACGAGTCATCTCGATGTCAATAGTATTGATTGTATGTAAACCGACAGGAGTTTGAGTTGTGGGGCTACATAGGGATCCTCTAGCTTGTGGTGAAATTATACCTTGTGTCAGGTGAGTTCATGATGCCCCTTTTTAACTCTTTTTATGTTTTGGGCTGGCAAACACACTCAATTACAGTTTTACCCGATTTGACTCGTTAAAACAATTTGAAGATCATTGTATTATTTTGATAATGTTTGTGCAATTATGAAAACCCAGTGTGAGTTGCATTCTGTGCCTTAGGATATTTTAGACTCGTTTGGTCATAAATTCCTAAGGTTATATACCTGGTTATGGTCTAGACTCGAGGATGTTAATAGGCTGGGTAGTAATTTAAATACGAATAGACCTATTTACTTAGTTCATGTATTGAACTGATTATTATATATTACCTTATGGCCCATAGGCTTACTTGTAATATGGTATATTTTGGGATGATATATATATATATGTGTGTGTGTGTGTGTGTGTGTGTGTGTGTGTGTGCATGTGTTACCCTATGGCTTATGATTAGTGATGTTAGTTAGCCGTTCGTGACTAAGGATGGCTTACTTACGATTTGGTATATTTTGGGATCATATATATGTATGAGTATATGTTACCTTATAGCCTACGGTTGTGTGATGACATTTAGTTCCTTGTGACTAAGAATAATGTGAGTAAGCTTATTGATGTGTGTGTGCATGGTGATTACGTCCGGGTCAAATATATTACTTGGGTTTTCAAATCCCGTGGTGGAGAGGCTCGTCTGGCGTGATCATCATTTTGGCGGGTCAAATATATTACTCGGGTTTTAAAATCCCATGGTGAAGAGGCCTGTTGTATGTTAAACCGTGATCGGGTCAAATATATTACTCGGGTTGTACACGTGGTGGAGAGGCCCGTATCATGTGTTTGGATGTGTAAGCTGTGACCGAGTCAAATATATTACTTGGGTTTGACTCGTGGTGGAGAGGCTCGTGTCACATGCTTGGGTCTTACCGTGTCCGGGTCAAATATATTACTCGAGTCTTGACTAGTGGTGGAGAGGCCCGTGTACGTGTGTTCGACGATGAATGTATTATTTGGTGAACTATATTTATTTATTTTATTATTATCCTCTCTGCTGTATATAACTATAACTTTGAAATAAAGTATGAATTATTGTTTTATGAAAACTTAAACTCACTCAACTCTAGCTGACTTTGTGTGTATGTTAGATTGACTTTCAAGTTAAGGAGTGGATGTTACCACTTGGACGTGCTGGATGCTACTTGGAGTTGAAGGCATTTCTAGACGAGGACTTTAAAATAAAACAAACTCTTCACTTTATATTCTGTTTTGGGATTTTAGGTACTTAACTTTTTCCCACTGTTTATCGTTTGGTATTTTTCCGGTTTTGGGAATTTTTGATGCTTATGAATTTCCTCTGTTAAATTACTCTGAACTGGTTTTAAATAAAATGAAACGTTTGGTTTTAAATTTTTGGTTAAATTGTGGATGTGATTACCAACTGTAGGGTTCCCGGGATTCGGTGTCTTACAAGCTGATGGAATCTTTGGTTTCCAAGCTGGTAATGGTTTATCAGCTTGTTGTCTCAAAAATTTAACATTGTAAGTACTGTGAGACTTTTCAGGAGATTTTAACAATGAATTAATATAAAATCTTTGTTGTTTAGCTTTTTTTCAAGTGCCTCAAATTGTCCAAAAGTTAAAGAAACTGTGTTAAAAGCATCAAGTAATTTGAGTCTTCTCCTTTAAGGACAATGTCCTTTTGTATTGCAGTAAAAACATTTTCTCAATTCAAACCGCGTAGAAGATGATTCTTTTACAAGATTAGATGCGGAGGGGGATTTTCTCATAATTTTTATTTTGGAAAAACTCAAGATTTGAACAATGTGTAAAATTTTCCAATACATCAGAACCAGTAGATTTGACAAATTTGTTTTGTTGAAATGAAACTGGTTTGGATTCCTTTTGGGGCTTTGATTTTAACTTTTTACTTTCCCTAATAGGCATCATTGGTGCATCACAATTACGAAAAACTGAGTGATCACAATCATAAACATTTTCAACACATTAAGGTTTAACAAGATCTATCGGAAGGAAATCATCAACAAACATCTTGTTAACACATGTTAATTTATAAACCTTCCAATTTTTACCCTTAACACTCGGTTTTGAAAATGATTTTAATATCTTTTCAGAAACAACTTTCTTCTCACATGTCCTTGGTGTAACAATCGTCTTTGGTTTACCAATTTTTATTTCTTAGCAGTTTGTGGTTCAGAAAGAATATGATTTTCAACAGGTATATTTTCATTCTTTTGAACCACCACTGGTTCAATCACATATTCAATAAGAACATCATTATTAGCCTCATAGAAAACCAGATTGATTTGAATATGAGCTTTTGGATTTAAACAATTTTTTTTCTTTATTAACAATCGTCTTTGGATCATCTAATTTAACTTTCTCCTCATTGATTATTTTAACTTCACTAACAGTCACAGGAGATCTACTGTCAGTGGATAGTTAATGTCCACTTCTTTTAGATCTATAGTGTCTGGTCGTATGGTGTAATCATTATGAAAAGGAGGAGGGATTTCTACAAACCCTGAACCAGTTTTACAACCTTTTTGGTGATTACTGTTAACTTCAATAATTTCATTGAGTAGAAAAGATTAATTTCTAAATTTAGCCAATTTATTTTTTAACTCCAGCACCTCATTTTCAAGCTCAGTTATTTTAGTTTTGAGTCTCAAAATCTCTTGAAACTGTTTTTCAATGATTACTAATTTACATGACAACTCAGCTTTCAAGTCATGATTGCTAATCGACAATGCCTGGATGTTTTCTTTTGACTATTGGTCAAGATCAATCATTTGTCGGTAGTTATCATGAATGATAGTGAGGTCATGAACAAGTTGATCATTGTGGTGTTTAAGTGATTTTAAATTTAGAATTGTATTCAACACAATGAGAACACTCAATTTTTTGAATTTCATCAACGACAAATGAATTTAAATTCTCAGTACAAGTTTGACAGACAAAAGAATCAGATGGTTTAGAAGATACCTCAGGTGACGTTGGCATGAAATCATATGATTCATATAGATTATTAGGAAGAATCACTAGGATAAGCATGATAATCTCTATTGCATTTGGATCTTCATTAACATTCATTATGAGGTAGTCTTGGATATATCATCTATAAGCATAGACCAGTCTTCATCAACATAAGCTTTCTTCAAATCCATTAACCACCCTTCATCAACATCAAACTCAAATGATATGGTGTCACAAGTTTAGGACAAATCCGAAGACAATAATTCCTCTTACGAGATAGTTAACTCATCAGTCGCCGCTAATGTCTAAGAAGACTTAGATGATGATATTGAAACAATCCTTTCAAGAATAACTCCTGAATCTTGACCATAAACAATGTCAAACAATCTTTCTTTAATCTCTTCATTTGATACGCAACCTGTGTTTTCATCCAATGCCTTCAACAGTTCCAAAAATCTCTCAATCATCACCATTAGACTTTCATCAAGCAAGTACTTAAATGTATCAAATGCAGGCTTAAGACGTTGGTAAATGTGGTCATCTTGTCGATCAAGAGAAATCAATATCTCATATGAATTTCTAAATTCTCCTTCAGATTTTTCGAATTCATATAATACATTAAATGATATTGCTGATTTAAGTATAGTAATTTCCTACTATTCACGCTCACACTTAGCTTGTTCACAAGAATAACATTCTAAAACTCGCTTTGGCAAACCCCAAGGGAGTAGTTTATTCACCGTCGGAAGATAATAAGCCCTTTCTTTTATCGGTATCAACAAATCTTTATCAACCAAACCGATATATTCTTCTAAACGAACTTGCCAATCCATGGGATCAGCAATGTTTGTAAGCCTCTGAACTTCGATCCCATTACAAGATAAACGGACATGCACGAACGATTGTGTAACAACTGAATAATAATAAGTCGTCATCTTTGAAATTTAACGAATACCCGAGCTGAGTACCGAAACGAAAATCAAAAAATTTTCTTGATCTGAACTTGAAATGATGTCTTTGACCGAATCATCTTTAAGCCGTTGAAAAGTTTGATCAAAAGACGCTCGTTAAGCCCGCTAAAACATTCAACTTGTATTTTCGCAGTATTTACCAAACTGCCACTGATTGATATTTATCAAACTACCACTGTTGTTAATTACAAAACTATCACTGCTGATATTTACCAAACTACCACTACAGTTATTTACAAAAATGCCATCAGTAGCAAATACTTGAACACTTGAATGTATGAGTTGAATGACGGGTGGATTGTAGAGCCACCCTTAAGTGTAGTAATTCTAACTAAAACGTGTGCATTTATGTATAAATTTCAAGGATTTAGAGTACTACGCTATGTTGTGTGAATGCAGGTACAAATGAGAAGAAAATGGTGCTAGAGTATGTTCAGATGGAGAGGAGCAACTGACTCGAGATTGGGAGATAGCAGTCAACAAGTTAAAGAAGCAAGTGGGAGTTGGAGCTGAGGCTACCGTAGCTTACAGTAGCCACCGTAAGCTACGGTAGAGGCCCAGCGTAAAGAGTATGCCGTAAACAGAACATTTCTGTCGTAAGAGTTTTAAAGCCACCTTAAGCTATGGGGCCCACCGTATCTTAAGGTGGACCCTGCGCGCTGTTGACGGTTACTACTCGCAAAAGATGCTATATTTGCCTTTTGACATGCCTTTCATCATATTCCGTTCTAGACAATTGTTTTGGGTGATTTGTGTGCTTGAGAACAAGTTTTTAGGTGTTTCTAATTGAAGATTAACACTATAATCTTTAATTGCTTTGGATTAAAAATTGAATCGATGATGCTAACCATGTGTGGCTAATCTTTTGGTATTCCTCTTGGGATGTAAGGTTATTTACAAGACACTTTATGTTATTTGTTCTTGAGTTTGGATTGATTGTCTAATTGTTTATGTTATTATGATCATAATGTTTATGTGATTGTTTGTAGTTTGTCTATATCATTTAAACCTAGTTTTGAACCACGCGTTCTTGGTGTCGTTGACAATTGAGATTTAGTGGAAAGAATTAGGGTTAACAGTATTGATTGTGTAAGACCCGAATCCCGGGAATCATACTGTTGGTATTCATACAAATACTTACAAAAATACTTAAACTCAAAAACAGTTCATTCCATTCAAATAACTAATTCAGAGTATAATTTAGCGGAAAATCATAATTATTAAAACAAGTTCCCAAAACCCGGGAATTATGCCCAAAACCAGTTTTCAATGTATTTAATAAAACTTTAAAGGAAAATGTTCATTATTAAAAACTTCTAACTAAGTATGCCTTTCACCGTCCAAGTAGCTTCGTGCACGTCCAAGCGGTAATGTATCCTCCTCCTAACCTGAAACTCACACTAACATGCACACAAAGTCAGCTTGAGTTGAGTGAGTTCAAGTTTTAATAATTAACATCTAAAATAATAATAATCATAATAATCATTCCAAGAGTTTTAAAATAAATGGGATACAACAGTTAGGCTATCATCATCAATAAATAATCATACTTATATATATATATATACACATCCATATAATTATATCCCTATAATTATCATCCAAGTACTAATATCAGGGTCGAGCACACGTACAACCCAAACACGTAACATCTCATCCAACGTATGAAAACACAAAGTAGGCATACGTAAACATCCTTAGTCGATAACGACTAATAAACATCGCCAATTAGTGGCTATACAATAATATATGTACAAACATACATACAAATATACAATAATATCATCCCAAGGCCTACCCTACACAAGTAAGCCCATACAAAATAATTCAAACGATTCATCAAGCAAAATCACTTAGGTGTGCATGCTAGCCCAAAAACTTAAAAAGAGTAAAAGGGGCATCATGAACTCACCCGATACAAGACATGTATTCACCACGAGCTAGAGAATCCCTAAGTATCCTCAAAACTAAAACGCCTGTCGGTTTACATACAATCATTACTAACGACATCGAAAGGACTCGTTTATCCTACGAGACGTTCTAACATGGTTCGAGTTACCTAAAGCCTCGACCTCATAAAACTCAATCATAACAGCCCCTGAGGCCTTATATTCACCAATGCGACCCTTAGATACTCCCGGGAATAAAGAATTCCCAAATTACCCCCGAAAGCATTAGGTGATACTAACACGCGCGTTCAAGAGTTGTTTAGGCAATTAACATCCAAATCAGCCCTGTGTGGACCCAATATGATAAATTTACAGCCAACAAGTCCACACGACACTACACAAGTCAAATGGGTCGGTAACTCGCAAGTACAACGCACCAACTATTCAATAAACGCGAATGCGCGTTGTACCGATCCGTTTGAGTAACCGACAACCAATTCAGCCCCAATACTTGTAAAAATCATTTCCCAACAGCCCGTACACTAAACCGAATCTATCCGAACTGAATTGGTCATCACTTACTTCATATCTCACGTTAAACGCAACAATCTACCATTCTAGTCAACCGAAAACAATCTTTCAAACTACAACTAGTTGACCAATCAAACAAACACCAATGTACATGATTTTATAGTATGTTATACTAGACATACCTAGGAAGATTTTGGTGCAAATAAGTGAACCAAAACAGTCCCGAAATCGCTCAATTGGACAGCCACCCGGTTAACCTAAAACAAGCCATTTATCGATCAATACGCGCGATATAATGATCAATTAAGGTGTAAAAGACTTGGGGAAACATAGAACTAACCTTGAATTGAAGTTTTAGACCCTAATGATGGCTGGAAAAAGAAAATCGCGGGTAGGGGAGGCTGCTGGAATGCCGATAGGACTGCAAGGGAGGGTTAGGATTAGCTTTTTATGATATAATAATAAATGTTACGCTCTAGCCCCTCCAACTTAAAGGATATGGAAATTTGAAAGGAAAGTTTAAATAACTTAACATACCGGATGGATGAGAAGGTCGTCTAAGCATGACGGATAACTTCCGAGAATTATACATACTTTACAAGCTTTAAATCCTTGAACCGAAAATTAACGGGCATTACAGATTAATTGTTAAGTAACAACCTCAAGTTCTAGGAATCCGAGTACTTAGTTCTTGATTAATCACAAACAATTGAATTTACACAAAACCAAGATAGTATGGTTTATCCAATGAATGTTAACATAAGTGTTGAGTAATAACCTGAACCCCGAGAGGAATGCTTGTTTAATACATCGTTTAAAACTTTCGTATAGTTTATTTAGTTTCTAAAATCAAGTCAAAATCAACTTGAAGATTACTTTTTTTCATTTACTTTTACATTAGTTTAATTTTTAAGATACTTTATTAGCACATATTCCACAAACTCCATGTGTTCGATACCCATTTGCCACTATCTATTAGTTGTAATTGGTTTAAATTTGAGCGAGTCTTCAATCTCGTGTTAAATTTTGGTGTCGTTGCAGGGGAATAGTGCGCAACGTGTGCTAACTTTTGTAGTTTTTGTTTATTTGTTATTGTTTATTTGTTATGCATACACGGATGGTAGACCCGCTGAGTAAGAGGATTGAAATGTATATTGATGGGTTAACACCGCAAATTCAGGGCATGGTGACGTGTTCCAGACCAGCCACGATTCAACAAGCGATCCGGTTAGCTCACAAGCTGACAGATCAAGCAGTGACCTAAGGTGCGTTACCACCTAGGGGTTCAACCACTAAAGCCCGTGACAACCCGAGTTCTGACAACAACAGCAACAACCCGAGAAATAGAAAGAGAAAGTTTGACAATACCAGATCCTCATCCTCGAATCCCCCACAGCAACACCACTACCGAAAGCCCGAATTCACCCGGAGCTTCAACAATCAGGGTCACAACAACAATAACAACGGTAGCGGGCAGGGTTCGAGCGGATATGCTAGGAGATATCCGAAGTGCAACAGGTGTAATTACCATCATGCTGGCCCGTGTGACCGTGTCAAGTGTCTGAGATGCGGAAAGATGGGTCACCAGGCAAAGGAATGTAGAGGAGACCTTGCGGCAAAGGGTGCTCCTAAACCACCCATGACAACCAAGGGATGTTTTGAGTGTGGACAAGAGGGACATTTTAAGAAAGACTGCCCCAAGCTTAAACAGAACGACAACAATGGAGGTAATGGAAGTTTCAGTGGTGGTGGAAACAATGGTAAAGGAAGAACTTTTGTTATTGTGTCGGGTCAAGCCCGCAATGATCCGTACGTGGTGACTGGTAAGTTCCTTGTGAATGATTGTTTTGCTTCTGTTTTGTTTGACACTGGAGCTGATAGGAGTTTTGTGTCGAAAGCCTTTAGTCAACTCTTAGACTTAACTCCAACCCCGTTAGATGCTAAATTTCCTGTTGAATTAGCTGACGGTAAGACTATAGTAACGACTCACGTACTTGCGGGATGTAAGTTAAAACTATCAGGTCATGTTTTTGATATCGACCTTATTCCTTTTTTGCTTAGTAGTTTCGATGTCGTGGTCGGCATGGACTGGTTATCCGAGAACCGAGAGGAGATTATTTGTCACGACAAGATAGTCCACATTACTAACCCCTTCCGGCGAGATCATTTCGATCCGAGGTGGGAGGAGCGGCATGACACCAGCGTTATCACCCTCATGAAGGCGCAGAGTATCTACGAAAGGGTCATCCGGCAATTTTGGCGCAGATTGTTGAGAAACCCGCCGAGGAGAAGCGAATTGAAGATATACCGATTGTGCGAGATTTTCCGGAAGTTTTCCCGTAGGATTTGCCTGGACTCCCTCCTATTCGACAAGTCGAGTTTCAAATCGAATTGACCCTCGGTGCAGCACCCATAGCACGAGCCCCGTATCGGCTCGCACCGGCGGAGCTTCAGGAACTGTCCACTCAGTTGCAAGATTTATTGGATAAAGGTTTTATCCGACCTAGCTCATCGCCATGAGGAGCCCCTGTCTTGTTTGTCCGAAAGAAGGACGGGACTTTCCGCATGTGCATCGACTACCGGGAGTTGAACAAGGTGACGGTCAAGAACCGTTATCCTTTACCCCGAATTGATGATTTGTTTGACCAGCTTCAAGGATCGAGTTACTACTCGAAGATCGATCTGCGATCCGGTTACCACCAACTAAGAGTGCGCGAAGAAGATATCTCAAAGACGGCTTTCAGAACACGGTATGGTCACTACGAGTTTTCGGTTATGCCTTTTGGTCTAACTAACGCACCAGCCGTATTTATGGATCTCATGAATCGAGTGTGCAAGGCGTACCTCCACAAGTTTGTGATTGTGTTTATTGACGATATCCTGGTCTACTCCAAGGACAAGGCTGACCATGGGGAACACTTAAGGGTAATTCTGGAATTATTGAAGAAGGAACAACTGTACGCAAAACTCTCGAAATGCGAATTTTGGCTTCGCGAGGTTCACTTTTTAGGACATGTGATCAACGAAAATGGTATCCACGTCGATCACGGTAAGGTAGAGGCCATCAAAAACTGGGAAGCACCTAAGACCCCGACTGAGGTAGGGCAATTCCTAGGACGGCGTTTCATTGAAGGATTTTCAAAGATTGCTTAACCCCTCACCGCTTTGACTCACAAAGGTACTAAGTACAATTGGGGTGACGCGCAAGAATCTGCTTTCAACTGTTGAAAACCAAACTCTGTAGCACCCCTATTCTAGCCCTACCCGAGGGAACGGAGAATTTTGAGGTACACTGTGACGCATCGATACAAGGTCTCGGTTGTCTGCTGATGCAACTCGAGAAGGTTATAGCTTATGCCTCTCGACAACTACGGGTTCACGAGAAGAACTACACGACCCATGATTTGGAACTCGGAGCTGTGGTGTTTGCCCTTAAGATATGGAGGCATTACTTGTACGGTACCAAGTTTACCATTTACACCGACCACAAGAGTCTCCAACATATCTATGATCAGAAGGAGCTGAACATGCGACAGCGTCGTTGGGTCGAGCTGCTTAAGGATTATGATTGTGCCATCAAGTACCACCCTGGCAAGGCCAATGTAGTGGCCGACGCTCTCAGCAGCAAAGAAACCGATAAACCCAGGCAAGTGCGAGCATTGCAACTCACGATTCATGCCAACTTCCCCGATCAAATTCGCGAGGCGCAACTCGAAGCTTTGAAAGATGATAATCTTCCATCAGAACTCATGCGGGGCATGAACAAGCAACTTGAAACCAAATCGGACGGGGTCCGATATTTTGAGAACCGGATTTGGGTTCCACGATACGGAGAGTTGAGAACTCTAGGGATGGACGAAGCACACAAGTCCCGATATTCTATCCATCCTGGCTCAGATAAAATGTATCATGACTTAAAGGCACTTTACTGGTGGCCAAATATGAAAGCCGACATTGCCACCTACGTGAGCAAATGCTTGACTTGTGCCAGAGTCAAGATAGAATACCAGAAACCATCTGGCCTGCTACAACAACCGGAACTTCCAATGTGGAAATGGGAACACATTTCAATGGATTTTATCACGGGATTACCTAAAACACCGACGGGATGCGATACCATCTGGGTGATCGTTGACCGGTTGACTAAGTCTGCACACTTCTTAGCGATTAAGGAATCAGACAAAATGGAAAGACTGACTCGCGTCTACATGAAGGAAGTAGTGTCTAGACACGGAGTGCCTGTCTCAATCATTTCCGATCGAGATTCTCGTTTCACTTTGCACTTTTGGAAGTCACTACAAAGCGCACTAGGCACCCGTCTTGATATGAGTACAGCATACCATCCTCAGACGGATGGGCAGAGTGAGCGCACCATTCAGACCTTGGAGGACATGTTGCATGCATGCATGTTGGATTTCGGAAAAAGTTGGGAACCTCACTTACCTTTGGTAGAATTTCGTATAATAACAGCTACCACGCAAGTATTAAAGCAGCGCCGTTTGAAGCACTGTACGGACGGAAGTGTCGATCACCACTCTGCTGGGCAGAGGTGGGTGACAGCCAAATCACTGGTCCAGAACTAGTACTCGAAACTTCGGAAAAGATTGTTCAAATCCGAAACCGCATGGCAGCAGCACGAGATCGCCAAAAGAGTTACGCCGACAAGCGCCGAAAACCTCTCGAATTTCGAGTGAACGACCAAGTGTTACTCAAAGTCTCACCTTGGAAAGGTGTGGTTCGCTTTGGAAAGCGAAACAAACTCGACCACCGATATGTTGGTCCTTACCGGATAACGGAACGTGTTGGTCCGGTGGCGTACCGACTGGACTTACCAACGGAACTCAGTGGCGTACACAATGTATTCCACGTATCCAATTTGAAGAAATGTCTATCCGATGAAACCCAAGTAGTCCCTTTGAACGAACTGCAAGTTGATGAACAATTGCGCTTCATTGAAGAACCAGTCGAAGTTTTGGACTGGGAAACCAAAACACTCAAGCACAGCAAAATTCCAATCGTTAAGGTTCGTTGGAACTCAAGACGTGGACCGGAGTTCACGTGGGAACGCGAGGATCAAATGATGAAAAAGTATCCTCACCTTTTTGAAGGGCTGACCAAACACCGGAAACCGCGAAACTCGGCAAATCGTCAGAAATCACCGGGGGTATGAATTAAATTTCAGGACTAAATTTCTTTCTACTAGGGGATGATATGACAAACTGAAAATTTTTCTTACTTTTTCAGACACTCATCACGACTTGACTCAAATTTTCGGGACGAAAATTCTTTAACATGGGAATGATGTGACAATCGTAAATTTCAGGTTAACTCCGTTAACTCCGTTAACTCAACTCCGTCAATTCAAACTTAAAGATCATTGAATCTATAACGCACACTTCATTACATTTAAACTAGGGTTTAAATGACGCTTGACACTTACTACATGTGTAGTCTTTCGGGAATTGCACCGAAACGCAAACGAGTTGACGCAAACAATTGGTGAATAAACGAAAAACGTCAAAACAATAACTATGTGATAATTATGTGTTAGACTTATGTGTTATGTGATAACATTGTTATAAACGTTAACTCAATGTGCTAGAACTAGTTAATTAAGCTAGAAAAGTACAAACTAGAAGTTGAGGGACTAAAGTGTAACATATTATTATTATTAATAAATATAAACCCTAACCTCTTCTCCCTCTCCCTCTCCTCAAAACCGACGGCAGCCTACCCCTCCCCCTCTCCTCACAATCGGCTCACACACACACACATATCTCTTGATTTAGATCTTGTATTTCACAATTGAAGCATCATACATCCGTTTCTAGCCATCTTCTACCTTCCTCTTGCTTGTATTGGTGTTTTTGAAAGTATAATTACAAACCCTAGGTCCGATTTTCATATGTAATGTGTTCATATGTTTTATCTTGATTTGATGATGGATTGATTGTGATATGATAACTAGAATTGGTATTATTACATGTTAATCGTTGTGTTCTTGATTTTGAATTCAAATAAAACCCTAACCATGGATGTAATGTATAATTGATGTGCATGGATAGTGATTATGGTGTCTAGGATGTTATATGAAGGAATTATGGTTTATAAATGGCTAATATGTTGAGTTTTGTTGCAAACAGTTTCTGGACAGATTGTGTTGTTGATGTTCAATTGACTGTATCGGGGTGTAAATGTGAAAACTGGTTGAGATTATTGATACTACAGTAAACTAGGTTGAGTCTAGTTTCTAAAGAATATAAATTTGCAATTTTTGGACGTGTAAAAGTTAACCTTTATGGTATTACAAAAACGTTGTGCAAAGCTGAGTTGTTAGACCTGCTGTTAGGTTGTGTTGTAAATGTTATATCTCATGAACTACGAGACCAATTGGGTTGGTTCCACTTCTGGAAGTTGACTTGTTGAGTTAGGAACCTAACCCAAGTAGTCTTGCATTTATTGGATTTTTCATTCAACGGGAATTTCAAATAACATTCTGTTGCGCATGAATTTTACTGTTATGAGTTTGCTGTAATGTTTTGATCATTGTGAGAAACATATGTGGAATAAAAATAAAATAAAATATGTTCTGGAAACTTAATACATGTATTCTTTTGTGATGATATTTGATGAATTAATTGAGATGCTATGATCGGTAGAATAGTGTAATCTTTCAAGTAGAAATTCTGTCACGGTAAAGTTAACTGCCGAACTTTGTGAAAATGCATGAAAAGTTCTAGTTGCTAGTTAATTGTTAGGTTTTGACCAAATTGCCCCTGCGGGGAATACTTACTAAATAATTGTGGTATTTTGACCAAATTGCCCCTGCGGGGAATAGTTGCTAGTGATGTACATTATAAATACATGACACGTAAATAATTGTTCACACATGTAACGTAACACAAATATACTTGTAAAAGTCACACACGATTCACAAACGAAACACGAAACGTAATATTTGCATAGGTATTACGTGTCGGGTCTAGAGACTCGTTAATAGCTTGAATACTTAGAAAATCTCTTTGTTGTTTTAGAACGCTAGAGAGAGTTTTCTGTGACGCGCATCACTTGGTGATTTATTTTTGGGAATTATTCGCAAACAGTGAGTTCACTTACCCTTTTTAAACTATTTTCAAACGCTTTTCACTTGGGGGAGATAACATACTCCGAAAACGCATTTAAGATTTTGTTAATATAGATTATATATCACTTGTAAAGACTAAGTGGCAAACGCAATAACTAAAGTCCTTCATTCACATCGAACCGTTTAATATTGGATAATAGCGAGTCATTGTTGAGTAGTACTACTGGGTTTGACAAACCCCACCCAACGCTAAACTCGACTGGAGGTCGAGTGGGTGTAATCTTGGCTAAACACATACCATGGTCGGGATAGACCTGGTGGCAAGGCAAATGATAAACAGTCAGCTTCGGTGTCGAACACTTAGTAATGCTTGTTTTATAGGCTAGCTACCTATAGATATATAATTGACATAACACTATCTGGTAACGCAAAACGCTGAACGCAAAACGCTGAACGCAAACGCTAAACGCTTTATTTTATATAAACTTGTGAACTCACCAACCCCGTGTTGACACTTTTAGTATGTTATTCTCAGGTAGCCGAGGCGGGCGCGCGGTTTAGGATCATGCATTGCTTGAAACACTTTTAATTATGCAAACTTATTTTAAACTGTTATCATTGGGTTTTTAAGTCGTCCTGCGTGACGCAACATTGGTTTCTATGGTTTTACGCTTCCGCATTTAAATACTCGTAAACGTTTTCATGGTTTTGAAACTTTGTTTTATGGTTTGATTATAACTAATGAATCCGATCCTGTTAGTTCACACCCTCTGACGGTAAAACTCCGTTAGTGGAATTTGAGGGTGTGACAGATGAAGCTCTCGGTATTCATCACTGTTAGCTTTTGATCCTGAAATCGAACGGAAATTTCATCAGAATCGGATTTTCCAAAGGGAGAATAAGATTGTTGGATCTCCAAGCACACAAAAGCAACAACCGACACAACAATCATGGCGTCGGTCAATCTTTACCACCAATGCCGCTACCCATCAATCCAGAAAACCCACCATCCACTTAACCCATTGCTACTACAAGTCCTACGAGTGAGCCTACCTCAACCGTGTATAGCTTTCAACCACCATCTAACTTTCCACCTTTGAACAACTTCATGCCTATTCAAGGAAAATCATCAAACTCACAACAACAATCACCTTTTCACTCTCAACAACATCTACTTTTCAATCAACAACCATACACATAACCTCAAGACCCACCCATAACCCATATTTCACCATGTCCTAGATCGGGCCCGCATTTGTTTGGTAGGCCACTTTATGGCGATAACAATGAAGGGTATGAAGAGTATGAAGATGGATATTCAAGTGGGGTTGATGGGAATCAATTGAGGGTTCAAGGGCAATTTGGGTATGTACCCGAACAACAACCGCAGCAGACTTTGCAACAATGGGGTGGACCGCATGTTAATTAAGAGCAACTGCAACAACCACATCCATTGCAACAAGTTCCTCAACAACCCCAATATCAACAACCTCAACAACCAAATCTCCAACCATAATTTCAACAATATGCATAACTGATGCCCGTGTACCGGAAAATGGGCCAACCGAGAGTGCCATTGGGGGTACCAAGACGGCATGCAAGAGAGATGGTTAGGGGAATTGAAGCTCATTTTAGACCAGTCATCACCAATAAGCCATCTTTGGTAGTTATTCTTCAAAATCAACAAGGAAGAACATTTGAGGTTAGAACCAATGCACTCCAAAGTTTACCATAGTAGAAGGGTCTAGAAATGGAAGAACCTTATTTTCACTTACAGGCATATGATTCTATTAGAAACACGATCGGGGGTCAAGGTTTTTCACTGGATGAGGTTAAGTTGGTTTTGTTTCAATTTTCGTTAGAAGATAAGGCCAAGAGATGGTTTTACACATTGCCTTTCGCATAAATTTATACTTGGGCTGAGATGCAACAAAGGTTCTTGGAAGAATTTTACACGGCTCAAAAGACCAATGATTCAAGACGAAGTTTGAGAAGCTTCCAACAACAATCGGGTGAGATGTTTCATGAAGCATTCGAGCGGTTCAATATGATGATAAAGAATTTTCCTCACCATGGTATTGCTCTTTGGGAGTTGTTTAATGCTTTTCATGAGGGGTTGAACATGGAAGTTGAGAGGGATTTAATTTCAATCACAAATGGTACATATTATGAACAAGATGATTGGGCATTCTTGAAGCAAATGTTGGTCACATCAAAGAGAAAGGCTCAAACCGCAAGAAGAGCAAGGCCGACTATTACAAGACCACAAGTGCATGCTGTTAACAATGAAGCACCTCAAGTTTCTAATCAAGTGTATGATGTGTGCACGAGTTGTAATGGGTTGGGACATGCTAGTGATGCGTGTCCAGGTGTGGAAGGGCAAGTTGAAGAAGTGAATGCAATTCAAGGACAAGGAGGTGGTAATCGAAATTATAACATGAACTCAAACAACTATCACCCCGGGTTGAGAAATCATCCAAATTTTCGATATGGAAATCAGTCAAGTCAACTCAATCCGAATTTCCAAGGGACTTCTCAAACCAACTTTATTCCTCGTCAACAATACTTCAATTAAGGAAATGCTCAAAGTGGGAATAACCAAGGAAATCAAGGTCAATTTCAGCAATCGGGTGGAAGTCAAAGTGGGTTTTCGGGTCAAAGTTCATCAAGTGGGAATGAAGTGATGGACACGTTAAAGATGATGCAGCAAGAGATGCAAAAGAGGAATCAGTTGGATGAAGCTCGTGTATAAAAGGATGAAATTCGTGACAAGGCCATTCAATCATTGACAACTCAAAGAGGCCAACTTGCAACCGAGGTATCCAACTTGAAGAAGAACAAAGGTCAACTCCAGAGTTACACCAAGGTGAACCCTACTCATACTACTTCTCCAAATGTGCCGATTAATCAGGTAAGTGTTTTAAGAAGTGGTAAGGAGTTTAAAATCCATACCACACTGGAATTAATTGAAGGTGTGGTAGAGGATGTGACGGGGGTAGAAAGTGAAGATGAACAATCTTCACCCATTCAACCCCTTAAACCATCCACGTTTTCAAACAAAGATTTGGGTCAAAATGAACTTTTAAACGATAAAAGCAAGGAAGTGGAAGAGGTTCCGATTCCATTTCCTTCGGCTTTGATCTATCCGGGTAAGAAAAACATGATTTTAAAACGGGGTCCTCGAAAGGAGGAGATGTGGGAGGTGTTCAAATAGGTTAAAGTCAATCTTCCTTTACTTGAGGCAATAAAACAAGTACCCACTTATGCAAAGTTTTTAAAAGAATTGTGTACTCATAAAAGACAACAAAAAGTTCCTAAACGAGTTGATTTAACTAAATGAGTGAGTGCAATTCTTAAAGGTGACCTCCCACCTAAGCTTCAAGACCCGGGAGCGTCATTGATTAACATTCAAGTGGGTGACTTTAAAATGTCACAGGTGCTATTGGATCTTGGAGCAGGTGTGAGTATCCTACCCGGGGGTTTGTTTGACCATTACGATTTTGGTCTACTTAAACGAGTTTAGACCACAGTTGCATTGGCTGATTTGTCTGATAAACTTCCTCGGGGGATTGTGCGGGATGTTATTGTAAAAGTAGAGGAGTTTTATTATCATGTTGACTTTCTGGTTTTGGATTACTCGTCGGTTGACCCAACACAACAACAAAATGTCATATTGGGTCGGCCATTTTTAAACACTGCTCATGCTATTATTGATTGCCGGTTTGGTACAGTTGATATGGCCTTTGGAAATAGAAAAATGCGTTTAAATGTGCTTACTAATATTTCTAATTCATTGGCTAGTGAAGAATCTTTTATGACAGATATTATAGATGGGTGTGTACCACAGGAGTATGAGGAAAGCATGTTGGATGTTTGTGTTTGTGATGATTCTAAATAGGTTCATATTTGTGCATTGGGTTTGGAGGAAAGGAAGCAAGATGCATTGGCATTGTAAGAAGGAAGACCACCGTGGACTCATTAGGTTGAAAGTCTACCAACAGAAATTAATTCATATACTAAACCTTCATTGATTTGTCCTCCCAAGGTGGAATTAAAAGAATTGCCGAGTCACTCAAGTATGCATTTTTGGGAGTAGGTGAGACGTTGACGGTTATCATTGCCTCTAATTTGAATGAGGCTCAAGAAGAAGGGTTGTTGGAAGTGTTGAAGGCTCACAAGGCGGCGATTGGGTGGACTATAGCTGATTTGAAGGGTATTAGTCCGTCTATAGTCATGCACAAAATCATCACCATGTATAAAGCCTACTCGAGAAACTTAAAGAAGGTTGAATCCCAACTTGCGAGAAGTGATGAAAAAGGAAGTCATCAAGTGGTTGGATGCGGGAAGTATTTATCCCATTTCAGACAGTGCTTGAGTGAGTCCAACACAGGTAGTCCCAAAGAAAGCTGGCATCCAGGTAATAAAAGATGAAAGTGGTGAACAAATCGCCACCCGACCGGTCACCGGGTGGCGAGTGCGCATCGATTATAGGAAGTTAAATGCGGCTAAAAACCATTTTCCATACCTTTTATTGACCAAATTATTGAAAAATTTTAAGGTAAAGAATTTTATTGTTTTTTGGATGGGTATTCAGGATATAATCAAATTGCAAATTCACCCGGATGACCAACACGAAAGCACATTCACATGTCCATATGGTACTTTTGCCTTTAGGAGAATGCCATTTGGATTGTGTAATGCCCCGGCCACGTTTCAACGATTTATGATGAGTATTTTCTCGGATATGGTTATAGATTCACTTGAGGTATTTATGGATGATTTTTCTATTTTTGGGTCAACTTTTGAAAGATGTCTTGATGAATTAGAAAAAGTTTTAAAACGTTGTGTCGAGATAAATTTGGTTTTAAATTGGGAGAAAAGTCATTTCATGGTACATGAGGGTATAGTGTTGGTTATGTTGTTTCGAGTTAGGAAATGGAGGTGGATAAAGCAAAAATTAAGGTTATTTCATCATTACCACCACCGAAAAATGTAAATGGGGTATGGTAATTTTTGGGGCATGACGGGTTTTACCGGTGGTTTAATAAAGGTTTTAGTGTGATTACAAAACCTTTATGCAATTTGTTCTTAAAAGATACCGCATTTGATTTTACTAATGAGTGTTTGCAAGTGTTGGATGTTTTGAAGGAAAAATTAGTGCAAGCACCGATTTTACAACCGCCGGATTGGACGAAGCCGTTTGAGATTATGTGTGATGCTAGTGACACCACGATTGGAGTAGTTTTGGGTCAAAGAATTGATAAGAAGCCGGTGGTGCTTTACTATGCGAGCAAAACGTTATCTGAGGCACAATTGAATTACACCACTACTGAAAAAGAATTACTTGCGGTGGTGTATGACTTGGATAAGTTTCGGTAATACATATGGGGAAGTAAGGTTGTAGTATAGTCGGATCATAGTGCGGTTCGTTACCTCATGGAGAAGAAAGAAGCAAAACCCCAGTTGATTCATTGGGTCTTATTGTTACAAGAGTTCGATTTGGAGATCCGAGATAAAAAGGTGTGAAAATGTGGTGGCAGACCACTTATCGAGGATTCCTTTGGAAGGTGTTGATGATTCACATGAAATCAATGAGAGATTTCCGGATGAACAATTGTTAGCCGTTTCCACTACACTGTGGTATGCTCATTTCGTCACTTATCAGGCCATGGGTGAGATGCCAAAACTTTGGACAAGAAAAGGAAGCAACAATTTTTATCCCAAGTCAAGCAATATATTTGGGATGAACCCTTTTTTGTTCAAAATTGGTGCCGATCAAATCATTAGGTGTTGCATTCCCGAATCGGAAGTTCAAGAGATTTTGGCACATGCTCATGCATTGGCTTGTGGCGGTCATTTTAGTGGATAAAAGACGGGTTACTGAGTTCTTACATGTGGGTTTTATTGGCACACAATTTTTAAATATGCAAGTGAATATGCCCACTACTGTGTTAATTGTCAAAAGATGGGTGGAATTTCAAAACGAGAGGAGATGCCTTTGCAATCCATATTGGAGGTTGACATTTTTGATGTTTGGGGTACTGACTTTACGAGCTCGTTTCCAAATTCTTGTGGGTACTTATATATTTTGGTGGTGGTGGATTATGTTTCAAAGTGGGTTGAGGCCATAGCAACAAGGACCAATGATCACACGGTATGTAAATTTGTCCAATCTAATATTTTTGCAATATTTGGAATTCCGAGAGTGATTATAAGCGATGGTGGAACGCTGTAACACCCGTTAATTCCGGTTTCAAGAACTAAAGCTTGTAGAGTATGTATAACTCTCGGGACTTAACTGATGTTTCTCGGAAGCCTTTACGTCATCCCGGTACGTTAAAGAACCTAACTATTCCTTCCGTTTTGCCTTACACCTCAGTTTGGAGGACTAGAGTGTAATATCTTATGTTATAACACAACAAAACCCTAGCCCCCTTGGCTGTTTGCAATCGGCAGAAACATCAAGGCCAAGACCCGCGATTTTTCTTTTTTGCAGCCAATTCTAAACCTTAGAACTTCAATTCAAGGTATGTACTACGATTCCCCAAGTATTTTTCACGTTAATTGGTCCTCATATTGCGCGTATTGATCGAAAAACGTCTTGTTGTAGGCTAACCGGCTGGCTGCCCAATTGAGCGTTCCGGGGCTGTTTTGAGTGAGGTTTTCACATTAAAATCCCACTAGGTATGACATGTACATCATATTATAATTGCATGGCCAATGGAGGTGTTTAAGTCGGTCAATCGATTTTAGTTCGAAAACTAGGGTTTATCGGGTGTAGAATTGCAAATTGTTGAGTTTCATGCGTTAATTGATCGGATGATTGACCGAATCAGTTTGTACAGCCCTAGGGGGGTTTAAGGGCTGTGGAAAAATTATTTTTTTGATGCTCGGGGCTGTTGTGGTTAGTGCTTCGTCAATCGAGTCGGCGGTGCACGAATTTTCGTTTAAACGTTAAAGTAAGAGTTGAAAAGGAACCGTCAACCCTATCAACTCGAGTGCCAAAATCTTGATGAATGAAAATATTTAAATTGGAATATGGTCCATTCGGGGCTGATTCGTTAATAAATGGTTTTTAAGGTTTATTACGTGCGCATTCGACCCGATTTGATTGTCCTTGGGCCTTGGGCCAAGAGTTGGGCCTTGGGCCAAGTTGTTGGGCCTTGGGCCAAGAGTTGGGCCTTGGGCCAAGTTGTTGGGCCTTGGGCCAGAGTGTTGGGCTTGAACGACCCATTAGGCAAGAGTGTTCTTACGGTCCAGACTAGTAATGTGTTGTGTATAATTTACAGGCCCTTGCTTGTTATCGTGCACTTAGGATTCTCCTAGCTCGTTGCAGGTGTTCGATTGATTTTAGTGTGAGTTCATGATGCCGTTTTTACTCTTTTTACTTTTGGGCTAGCATGCACACCTAAGTGTTTTCTTACATGATGAAATGTTATTAAACGAATTTGTATATGCTTACTAGTATATGGTAGGCCTTGGGATGTTAAATATATATATATGTATATACATTATTGCTTGGCCTATATTTGGCGATGTTGTAGTCGTTTCGACTATTGATGTTGTGTATGCCTACTTTGTGTTTGCATACACTGATGTTACGTGTTTGGGTTGTACGTTTGCTCGACCCTGATGTTATACGTGGATGTTATATATATATACTGTTATATATATAGGGATGTAATTGAAAGGATGTTTACATATACATTTTGTATATGTATGTATGAGGATGTTTAGTTTTCGGTAATGATGATTTAATGGATGCACCCCGTTTTACTTTTTTTAAACTTTTGGTATGACTATCATAACTATTACTACTGATATTATTTACTTAAAACTTGAACTCACTCAGCTCAAGCTGACTTTGTGTGCATGTTAGTGTGAGTTTCAGGTTAAGAAGAGGATGCCTTATCACTTGGACGTGCACGAAGCTACTTGGACGGTGAAGGGCATACGGGAATTGAAGTTTTATTATTAAACATTTATTTTTGAAATTTTTTATTTAAAGATAACTATGTTGATTTTGGGCAAAGTTCCCGGGTTTTGGGAACTCATTTACTTATTTACGTTTTCCGCCGAATTATACTATGTGATGCTTATTTTAATGAAAATAATTGTTTTTAAGTATAATTATTTTACTAGTGTTTTGAATGAATACCAACTGTGGGGTTCCCCGGGATCGGGGCCTTACAAATGCACTTCAAGAAATTCAATTTTGGAAAATTGTTGAAGCGGTATAATGTGAATCATCAAATTGCTACTCCGTATCACCCGCAAACAAGTGGACAAGTTGAAGTATCCAACTGATAAATTAAAGAAATATTGATGAAGACGGTGCCGGTTGATAGGAAGGATTGGTAGGTGATGTTAGATGATGCACTATGGGCATATCGAACCGCTTACAAAACGCCCATAGAAGCGACTCCTTACCGGTTGGTTTATGGGAAAGGATGTCATTTGCCTATGGAGTTGGCTCACCGGGCGTTGTGGGCTATTAAGAGTGTAAATATGGATTATAAAGAAGCCGGTGAGTTGAGAAAGTTGAAGTTGGCGGAATTAGAGGAGATAAGGGACGAAGCTTATGAATGTGCTTCGGCTTACAAAGATAAGTTGAAAAAAGTTCATGATGCCAAATTGTGAAAGCGGGTTTTTGAAGAAGGGCAAAAAGTTTGGTTATATAATTCACGGCTTAAGCTTTTTCCAAGAAAGTTGAAAAGCAAATGGATGGGTCCATATGTTATCACAAGAGTGGGTAAGTTTGGTGATGTAGAAATTGAACATTTGCACAATTAAACAAGATAAACTCTGAACGGACACCGACTTAAATTATACTTGGAGGGTAAGGACATTAACATGTGTGAAGTGGACAACGTAGGCTACCTGTTGCGGTCGCTTGAGGAAACAACCAATTAAACGATCCAGGTTTGTTGTATAGTCTAGTTTAGTTTTTGTTCAAATTTGGTTTTAAAAATTACCTTTCTCGTTCAGGAGTGTGTCCAAATCAAGTGTGGGAAATTTTTATGAATTTCTTGACCGTGTTGAGGATAACTTGGGTTTTTCATGGGGGGTACGGTAATTTTTAACTTTGGTTTTGTAAATAATCGTATTTTGTTTTTATATTGTTAAAAAAAATTGAGAAAAACCATCAGGTGCCGCCGCAGCCTACGGTGTCCACCGTAAGCTATGGTTGACTTGAAAAACCTAAGCTAGAAATCTTCTGTTTATGGTGGGTGTATAATGTTAGAAACCTACCGTAAGCTACGGTAGCCACCGTAGCTTATGGTGGCCCTTGTAGCCCGATGTGCAGGTGCAGCGCAGATTATATATATATATATATATATATATATATAACAAATAAATCTGAAAATTCAAAGAATCCCCATCCACATATAACTCCCTTATCTTCATTCATACATTCATATCATCATCACCATCTCCATTCTTCCTCTCTACCAAACCCTTGCCTCACCATCCTAACTTCTTCAATTCTTAACCAAAATCAACGTTTTTCGGGTCTAACTTGACCAGATTTTGGCAAGGAATAAAATTTTTGCTCGTTTTTCATCAATTCTTAACTTTTTGGGGTTCGATTTTTGTTGAATGAAGATTGGAATCTTCTCAACCTCCTCAAGAAATCAGCTAAGTATGGACTACGAGCAAGCTTGGATCATCGAGCAAGGTTTACTACCTCAAGCATGGTATTCCAGAGACATCTTAGTGTATTCTTCTAAGTGTTGAAGGCTTTGAGCAAGCTACACTTCTCCGAGCAAGAGTGTTCTTCTATCGGGTACGGATTGCCAATCGAGCAAACGACTTGATCATTCAGGTTTTAGCCAAGTGATCCGAACACAAGTGGTCCGAGCACATTGGTGACGAGCATGGATGCATTAAGAAGATGTCATATGTTCAAAGTATAGACTTCGAGCATGGTTCAGTTCCGAGCAAGCTTCACATCCGAGCATGCTGAAGATTGCTAAATATTTCAAGGCAGGATTGAAGACATCAAGAAGAATATGCTTGCTTGATGGACAAATTCGAGCAAAGAAAGGATTAGTCAAAAAGGATAAAGCATGTTAGAGTATGAGAAATTATTCTAAGTAAAGTGTGCTCGAAGTCCCTCGTCGAGCATGCACTGCATATCAAGTCTGCTCGAGCAAGATACATATCATGCTCGAAGACTATTACACTTGTATTTTATCAGTCATTCATTATGTAATAAATAGGTGATTCTAGAAGGAATGTCAGGGACTATAAATAGCATCCTAGGTTTCCATTTTATGGTATGCGCGGATAGGAACGAAATACAAGAGAAAAATATTCTAACGAATATTCCCTTCGTCTCCTCGTACAGCCGCCACCACCATCACAAAACCCTAGACATTCCTTTCACTGTTTCATTGAATGATATATTAGATGCAGTGAATCTTTGTCTTTGATATTGTTCTTACAGACAATATTTTATTGTTTCGTTGCCATTATCTCATACATTCGTTCCCATCTGTTGAATATCTTGATTCTGCCGGGATATTCAACAGGCCGTTGGGTTAATTAGATCTGTGTGTTCTTGTCAGCCTACTTAAGGTTTCCACCAGATTTATGGTCAAGTGGTATCAGAGCTTTGGAAGCTCGCTGAAGGCCACGGGACTTAAGGTCTGTGATAAACTTTGAAGCTTTACGATGTGTTCGTCTGTGAAAGTTCAGATCTAAGAAGATGGATGATCAGGTGATATCAACAAACAACATTCCCAGATTAATCAGACAAGAAAACTTCATTAAATGGAAAGTCTTGTTTGAAGTTGTTGTCAACTATAATGACCCTGATCTATGGAACTCAATTAGGGATGGACAATACATTCCCTCCCTTACACCAAACAACAATGCCACCATTGAAAGAAAAATGAAGATGCGAGACGACAAGGCACTCTCAATGTTGAAATTAGGTCTCTCTTGGGAGATATTGATCAGTGTCAATCATCACAAAACCGCAAAGGAGATGTATTATGCTATTTTTGACATGTTTGAGGGTAACACAGAGCTCAAAGACATCAAAAAGGACAGATTGAAACAGCAGTTGGACCGTTTCAAGTTCAAAGAAGGTGAACGACTAAAGTTAGTGTTGCAAAGGTTTATGATCATTGTGAATGAAATCAGAACAACTGACTTACAGATTTCTGACTTTGATCTGAATAAGAAACTGCTGTCCTCTTTGTCTAGAGAATGGTACACAGCCAGCAAGTTCACTAAAGAAAAGGCTAATTTTCCCAACTTCAAGTTGGATGATGTGTTAGCATTTCCAAAAGCTGCTGAACATGAGATGATCGAAAACAACATGATAAGAGAAAAGAAGCCCAGCTTTCTAGTAACAAATGCTTTAGTGGCACCTATGGGAAATCTCACTCTTAAGTCTCAGCAACAGCCAATAGTGGAAGAGCCTTTTGAATTAGGATCAATGTGTGGAGGAGGTCAAGCAAGGTTTAATGTTAAAATGATTAGAGATGGCGCTGCTTCTACGGTTAGTAGACACCCTCCTTACACACAAAACAACTCAAGTCATGGAACAGATTATCAAGCATTATTCTCCATGTTTACTGATTCCTACCATGCCTTTGTTACAAAGAATCTGATTAACACAAGTATAGTGCAAGAAGACCTTGAACAGATAGATGTGGATGATCTTGAGGATATGGACATAAAGTGGAAAGCTGCAATGCTGGCAGTCAGAAGCAAAAGGCTGTACAACAGGACTGGGAGATCATCTTTCTCAGGACCCAATGACCGCATTGGATTTAACATGTCTAAAGCCATTTGTTACAATTGTCAGCAGCCAGAGCACTTTGCCAGGGAATGTAATCAACCAAAGCAATTTGGTATTCAGGTGAATCAGAACTAGTTCTACCAAAACCAGCATCAAAATTATCAAGGGACTCAACAGAGAAACCAGCTAGTTAATCACAATCCCTATCAAAACCATAACAGACCCCAGCAACAACAAACTCAGCCACAAGAAAGAAACAATCTGCTTCAAATTCAGAGCAATCAAAACAGCGCAAATGCCAATGCTATGAATCAGGATAGAGATGAAGGAAACGTTGCAGTGACAATGGTACCACAAGATGGGGAGTTTGACTGGAGCAACCATGTTGTAGAGATGGAAAAAGCCAATGTTGCATTCTTGGCTAAGGTGCAGAAAAAGGGAGAATCTTCAGGATCACTGGTACAATTTGAACCCTCTATTTCTGATCTTCTTTTAACAATTGATGAAGTCAACAAGGAGATTGGAAAGTGGAAATCTGAATGTGGAAGGAAAGAGGCTTCTCTAATGTCTATGAGACAAGTGAAGCCACATATTAAAATTAGATTAAAAGTCTGGAGGAAGATTGTATGCAAGCCTACATGACTCAATCAAAGATGACTGTAGAGATTGAAGGTCTAAAAAAGATGTATACTGAAGAGAAGCTCAAGAACTCTGAGTTGCTGATTCAAATGGAGTTTCCGAAGAACCTTGTGACTACTGGAAATACTGTAGGATATGTAGAAAGACTCCTAAAGAGAAATACAAAAAAGTGCCACCACCTTTTGTGACAAATATCCACTCAAGGTGGATAAAGAGAGTAGAAATGAATATCTAAAGCAATTTAAGAGTGTGTTTGAGGATAAACAGGAATTTGTGAAGATATATGAAAATGTGACTGTGAGTAAAGAAGGTGAATTTGTTTTAAAGGAGAATATTGAGTCAAATGAAAAGGAAGTGGAAAAGTTTGCTGGAAAGAAGAAATGGAGTGAATACTCCAGCGAAGAAAGCACTTGTAGTTGCAGAAGTGACAGATCTTCAGATGACCAGAAGAGAAACAAGAAGGCTTCAAAGAAGAATAAAAGTGAACAAAAGCCAAAGGTACCAAAAACAACCCCTAAACTTAAGAAGCATTATGAGAAGATGAGGAGAGAACACAGGGTGTTTGACATATTTGAAAGACCTCAACCAAAGAACAAGAATAATAAATCAGAAAGCTACACATATGACCAACATTCTCCCATTTATCCTGTGTTCTCCAACCATGAGCTGTTTGACATAGGGGATGTTGAATATGTTCCAATGAGAAGGATATGGCTAGTCAAGAAACAAGTTTCTCAAGTCCTCCATCTAAACTGAAGAAGATTAACTTTCTTAAAGAAAAGTACCCTCAACTACCTGATGTGAACAACCCAATCAGAATGGATTTCACAAATTCTCTATGCCCCAAAAGCTCCTTAGGTTTTGACTTTCCAAAGCCCAGTGACATAATCAAGGACAAGCAACTGCTTGAAGATATGGGAAGCTTTGCAAGAGTATGGTGCAAGAAGTGTGATGCCTATGGACATCACACTAATTCATGTTGGGTTGTGGAAGAGACATTTGAAGTTCCTAATGTTGTTTGTGGATTTGACATGAAAGGATACAAGGAAATGTATGAAAAGTATTTGAATGGAGAAAATAATTCATCTGATGATGAGGATCATAGGTTGACAATGGAAAATAGGCAGAAGTCTGTTCTAAAAATTAATGAAGAATCAAAAGCATCTGACAAGTCTGTCAAAGGAAAGAGGTCAAGTGTCAAAGGAAAATCAAAGGTGAGACCTGGTGTTCTGAATGGATATGAAAAATTTCTCTTAAAATAGAACCAATGGGTTATCAATGGAGAACCAAGCAAGAAAAAATAACTGGAGAGATAATGCGATTGACAAAATTGAAGAAAGCATCAAGTCACCAGTTGAATATGAATCTGATTCTGATGAATCATGTGAAACAGTATATGACGATCTAGTTCGAACTCCTGTTGAAGTTCAACATGATTCTGACTTACAAACTGATCCAGTTTGTAGCTCAGACTGTAACTGATCTTTTTGTGTGTATATGTAAGGACAGTCCTTGGATGGAAATGATATATGGTACATGGACAGTGGATGTTCCCGGCATATGACCTGTGATAGGGAAGCACTTGTAAATTATGAAAGAAATTTGAAGGACCTGCTGCCTTTGTGAGTGATGAGAATGGATGAAAAATTGTTTGCAGAGGCACTCTTACAAATGACAACGTATCTTTTGAGAATGTGCTACATGTTGAAGGACTACTATACAATTTACTCAGCATTTCTCAAGTGTGTGATAAAGGATACAAGGTTGCCTTCAATGATGAACATTGCCTGATCCTTAAGCCTGAATTTGTCATTCCACCAGAAATGATAATGATGATGGCTCCATTGAATGGGAACCTCTATAAGCTGAGAATGAAGAATGAAATCTCCAGAGGTGGTTCATGTTTTGTTTCTAAAGCCACTGAAAAAGAAACAAGACTATGACATAGGAAGATGTGTCATGTCAATCTCAAAAACATGAATAAATTGGTAAAAGGTGAGCATGTTGTGTGACATCCAACTAGAGAATTCAAATTAAAGGAAAAATGCCCCTCATGTCTCAAAGGAAAGCAACATAAGTCATCACATAAGAGCAAAATGATAAATTCAATTGATGAAGTGCTGGAAATACTTCACATGGATCTGTTTGGTCCTCTAAGTGTTCCAAGCATTGGGAAGAAGAGATTCTATTTGGTTATAACTGATGATTTTTCAAGGTTTACATGGGTCTTTTTCATGGAAAGCAAGGATGAGACTCAAGATTTAATCAAGGGTTATGTATTGAAGATGGAAAATCAGCTTGAGAAGAGAGTGAAAGTGATTAGAAGTGATAATGGGTCAGAATTTAAGAACGGACTTATGGAAGAATTCTACACTTCTAAAGGGATCTTTCAACAGTATAGTGCTCCAAGAACCCCTGAGCAGAATGGTGTTGCAGAAAGAAGAAATAGAACATTGATCGAAGCTGCAAGAACCATGATAGCTGATGCAAACTTACTAGTAACTTTTTGGGCAGAAGCTATCAACACTGCATGCTATGTGCAAAACAGGGTTCTTTTGTACAAAACTCACAACAAGACCCCATATGAGATTATCTTTAAAAGAAAACCTTATGTGAAGTTCTTGAAGCCTTTTGATTGTAAATGTTCACTGCTAAATACAAAGGATTATCTAAACAAGTTTCAATCCAAATCTTTGGAATGTTTCTTCGTGGGATATTTAACTCAATCAAAGGCTTATAGAGTGTATGTTAAAGAGCACATGGTGGTTATTGAGTCCTCAGATATAATCTTCAATGAAAATCACTTTAACAATGTCGAAGGACCCAAATGGTTGTTTGATCTTGAAAAGATGATTAAATCATTCAAAATCTACAATGAAGACATGGATGACAGCATGTTCAGAACTAGTATTGAAGAGAAAGGAAGCAAAAGCAGATTGATCTGGACAAGCTGTGGTCATCTGTTGCATTAGGAGAGAAAGGATTCACCTTTGTGAGAAGCAACCGAAGACCAAATGAAATAGAGATATGTGATCGTTAAGCTGCAATTGAAGTACCCAATGAAGGTCCAGGTGAAATGGAAAGTGAATCAATGCAGAGTCAACAGCAGAGTCAATCTGAAGAGACAGGCAGATTCCAGTAATTGTTTGATTCTCTTCAGATTGGAACTAATGAAGCATCCTCATCTGCAAACACTCTAAACCAAGTGACTACTGAATCTGAAGAAGTACCTCAGAATGAAACTACTGATGTGGATATGACAAATCTTGAATCAGAAGTAACAGCAAATCAAATTGTTCAGACTACCTCTATTGAAAGAAATCATCCTATAAAGAACATTATTGGTGACTTGCATGAAAGAGTGACAAGAAGTTTTTCTGAAAAGGCAAACATGTCTCTATGCTTGATTTCTATCCCAAGTTGAGCCAAAAAACATCAACCAGGCCTAAAAGACAACAGCTGGGTGGAAGCCATGCAGGAGGAGTTGGCTCAATTTAGAGACATGCATGTTTGGGATTTGGTTGACAAACCCAAGGAAAATATGCAATTGGTACCAAATGGGGATTCGGGAACAAAAAGGATGAAAGAGGATTAGTTATCAAGAACAAAGCAAGGCTGGTGGCTCTAGGGTGCTTACAAGAAGAAGGAGTAAACTTTGAAGAAGTCTTTGCCCCTATTGCAAGATTAGAAGTCATCAGAATCTTCTTAGCATATGCAGCATCCATGAACATCAAAGTCTATCAACTGGATGTCAAGTCTGCATTTCTGAATGGGAAGATTGATGAAGAAGTCTATGTGACTCAACCACCTAGATTTGAAGATCCAATCTGTACAAACAAGGTGTACAAGCTAAGTAAAGCACTGTATGGATTACATCAAGCTCCTAGAGCTTTGTATGATGAGCTATCAAACAACCTGTTGGATAATGGTTTCTGCCATGGAGCTATTGACAAGACATTGTTTTATAAAAGATGGAAGAAATATCTACTGCTTGTACAAGTGTATGTTGATGACATCATATTTGGTTCAACAAATGAACGGATGTGTAAAGACTTTGAACAAGTGATGAAGTCAAAATACAAAATGAGTTCTATGGGAGAAATGAACTACTTCGTTGGACTACAAGTATAGCAGATGGCATCTTCATAAATCAATCAAAGTATGTTCAAGAAATACTAAACAAATTCAAGTGCCAAGATTACAAGACAGTGTCCACACCAATGGACACACATGAGAAGATGGTACCTGATGAAAAGGGGGAGCCAGTGGACCAGCATGAGTATAAGGCCAAGATAGGATCATTGATGTATCTGACAGCATCTAGGCCAGATATTATGTTTGCTGTGTGTGTATGTGCAAGATTTCAAGCTAACCCCAAGGTCTCCCACATGTTGGCAGTAAAGAGGATATTCAGATATCTTAAAGGAAACTAGATTTAGGGATATTGTATCCAAAGAACCCCTCATTTGACTTGATGGCCTATACAGACAATGACTATGATGGTTGCAACATGAGCAGGAAGTCAACATCAGGGGGATGTCAGTTTCTTGGAAACAGACTGGTGTCATGGCAGTGCAAGAAGCAAACTATAGTGTCAATCTCAAATGCTGAAGCTGAGTACATTGCTGCATCTACTTGCTGTGCACGGGTTTTATGGATCCAAAATCAACTGCTGGATTATGGTCTGAATTTCTTACTCACTCCTATTTTAATTGATAATACAACTGCCATGTTTATTGTCAAAAATCCTGTTCATCATTCTTAGACTAAGCACATTGAAATCAGGCATCACTTCATTAGAGATTGTAGTTAAAATGGCTTAATAGAAATGAAAAGGGTAAATACATCTGATAACTTGTCTGAACTGTTCACCAAACCATTAGACAAATTGCTTTTCAAAATCAGTGCAAAATAAATTTTTCAAAGAAAGTGATTTTTGAAACAATTAATATTATTTTTACTTGACAAACAGTTTTTGGGGAACTCATAAAGAGAAATGATAAGATTATTCTGTTACAAGCTTTGAAGAAGCTTAAAATGTCTTTTTGATATAGAGATAATATCCAACCTTTTGGGAAATGATAGTGCATTGTTGAATCTCCTAACAAGCTGATTATAGACTTAAAAGGTTTATATTCAGTCATTGACAATTTGTATGGTATCTTCTCATGAGTGTAATTGCCAATGTGATACAAATATAATGATCATGCTAAGTCTCACGTGGTGAAACATTTGAAGATCAATGTATGTTCCCTTACATATCTTTCCGAATGATGGGCAGAAAGGTAATTATCCAGTCATACACGAGCCTGTTGTTGTTTTGGTCACATAAAATTATTTTACCAAGTATCAGAGCAGATATGAAAGACATTACTACAGTGGTTTACTGGATTCTTAGTAATGGAAATAGCTGCTATTATTATCTACGAAGATATGGGTAGTAAGAAAATTCAAACCGTAGTCCCGCATCTATTGTTTTATCCACAGAACCTGAGAACAACCACTAGAAGCAGCTACATACTCAGCTTCACAAGTGGACAACGAAACTGTGGTTTGTTTCTTGCATTGCCAGGTGACAAGACGCTTTCCGAAGAACTGACACCCTGCCGTTGTAGATTTGGCATTCAATTTACAGCTTCCATAGTCTGAATCAGAATAAGCTTTCAACACAAACTCATCGTATTTAGGATACCAGAAACCGACCCCCGGACATCCTTTGAGATAACGTAGAATTCTTTTGACGATCATGAGATGTGAGACCTTTGGATTCGACTGATATTGGGCGCATAAACACGTAGCATACATGATGTCTGGCTGAGAAGCAGTGAGATACATTAATGAGCCTATCATAGATCGGTATAAAGTTTGCTCAACCTTCTCCCCTTTTGGATCAGGACCGATACCATGATTCAATGTTAGAGGAGTACTTATAGCCGATGCATCAGTCATGTTGAACTTCGCCAAAACTTCATTGACATACTTGGTCTGATGTATGAATATACCATCTCACAACTGTTCTACTTGAAGTCCAAGAAAGAATTTCATCTCCCCCATTTCACTCATTTCGAATTTCTTCTTCATTACTTCTTCAAACCGCTTGCACAGAGCATCGTTTGTCGACCCAAAAATGATATCATCGACATATATCTGCACGAACAGTAGATGTCCATCAACAAATTTAGTGAAGAGTGTACAGTCGACGATTCCTCTAATAAACCCGTTGTCCAGAAAATGTTGGGACAACGTCTCATACCAGGCTCTCGGGGCCTGAGGGAGACCGTAAAGGGCTTTATCAAGTAGATACACTTTGTCTTTGTGAATCGGATCGACAAACCCCGGTGGCTGTCCCACATTGACTTCTTCACTGATTTTTCCATTAAGAAATGCAGACTTAACATCTAACTGATAACCTTTGAAACCTTTCCAAGAAGCAAATGCTAGAAAGATCCGAATAGCCTCTAGCCTTGCAACTGGCGCATAAACTTCGTTGTAGTCGATACCTTCCCTCTTGTTGAATCCCAAAAAAACTAATCTTGCCTTGTTTCTTACAATTATTCCATGTTCATCCCTTTTACACTTAAACACCCACTTGGTGTTTATCTGCCTTTTATCTTCAGGCAGGTCTACTAATTTCCAGACTCCAAGCTTCTCAAACTGCATAAGTTCTTCTTGCATTGCATTCACCCAACTTTCTTCTGTTAGGGCCTCTTTGTACGTCTTTTGTTCTACCTGAGAAATAAAACAATTTAATGAGAATTGATTTTGTAACGGAGAAATATGAGTATAGAAACACTAAAGATTCTGATCAAGTTGCCATCTTGTTTGTACTCCAGCATTTAGATCTCCTATAATATTCTCCTCGGGATGATAAGACACAGTTCTCGAAACCACATCTAAAGGTACTGACACTTCGGATTGAAGATTTGTAACATTTTCTTCAGTATGAGAAACGGATGGAGAGATTTCTTCAATTATCTCCTCATCTGTGTCATCATTGTCATAAAAAACTAGAATAGTTTCTGGAACATCCTCGGATTGAACATTTTCAGGTACATTTTGAGTAACAGACACAGGTTCTTCAGGCACAAGTTCTTGATTTTCCGACAATTTTTGATTGTAAATCATCATCAAAGTTTCTTCGGATGAATCTACCTCTAGGAGTTGAAAACTTTCCCATAGACTCTCATAATCAAATAGCCTTGAATCTCCTGGTCTTTGTACAGTAGAAGAATAACGTTGATAGTCAACGTTTTGAACTTGTACGATCTTGTGGAGGCTAGGAATGTAAACACGTCTGAGTGGACTAGCATACCCCACAAAGAATCCTTCCACGGATTTAGGACCAAATTTCCCAGTTGGTTCAAGAACAGTACATATTGTCCCAAACCGTTCAAGCCATTTCAATTTGGGTTTCCTACGATTCAGAAGCTCGAAACACGTATTGTCAAATTTCTTGACCGTAAGCACCTGGTTAAGTGTATAACAAGCTGCAGCTATTGCTTCAGACCAAAAGTTAACTGGTAATTTGGAATCATAAAGCATAGTACGAGATGTTTCAATCAAAGTCTGATTCTTTCGTTCAGCTACCCCATTTTGTTGCGGAGTGTACGGTGCACTAAATTCATGAAGAATCCCCCATTCATTACAGTACTCAAGCATGTTGTTGTTCTTGAATTCCGTCCCATTATCACTTCTGAAACGACGGATTGGTAGATTGTACAAGGTCTCCAGTTTCTTGAACAAAACCATAAGGGAATCATATGTCTCATCTTTAGTTTCCAAAAACATCACCCATGAAAATCTTGAATAGTCACCAGTGACCACAAGACAATACAATTCGCCTGTGACACTTTTGACATTTACTGGACCAAATAGATCCATGTGAATACGTTTAAAAGGTAAGTTGATGGAGTTGAAAAGTTTCTTTGGATGAGGTTTCTTCATTTGCTTTCCCTTCTTACAATCTAAACACTCTTCAGTCAATTTAAAGTTTCTCAAGTTAACTCCGTCTACCAGATTCCTGTGAACCATATGGTTCATTTTTCTCAAGCTTATATGTCCCATCCTCTGATGCCATAATACTGATTCCCGTTCAGATGCTATTGAGACGAAAAACTGAGCAGACCCTGATGAAGTAGATGCTTTACTCATGTTCATGACGTAAAGATCATTCACACCGGGTATTTTGATCCCCGATTTCAAAATCAAACATTCTCGATCAGTAAAGTGTGTAGAGAATTGTTTATCACAAATCTGTGATACACTTAGTAGATTATTCTCCAATTCAGAAATGTAGTTGACATTCTCGAATGCAAACTTTCCATTTGTTAAAGTTCCTTCGACCACAATCTGTCCACCTTGATTACCAGCAAATCCAACATACCCTCCTCTTATTGATTTAACATCATTTAGCAAGTAGAGAGTACCCGCCATGTGCCTAGAGGCTCCGCTATCCATTATCCAACGAGAATCGTGGGATCTTGGAAGCCCCTGCACATACAATTAACAGATTAGTGAAACAAGGAAACCCAAGCCTTCTTGGTCTTGGGTTGTTTGAAATGTTTAAACAACAACCTATCATCCCCAACTTCTGAATCACATGATAATTTTCAGTTAAAGTTGTTGACTCAGATGTAGAATTCACTTTTTCATCACAGTTAGGCATTTTAACAACAGATTTTGGTACCCAATTTTGACCAACAGATTGTTTCTTTTTATAAAATGATGTTTGAACTATATTTGAAATTTTTGATTTTAACACATCATTTTGAACAATCCTCTCAGCATTCACTGACTCATTTCTTTTTAAAATTTTCACATTTTCAATGACACAGCCTGGTTTCTTATCACCTAAATCTTTTGTTCATAATCTTTTGAGATTTTTGATTAGACATGTGATCTTGTTTGTATCGATTAGGACAAGCATAAAACACATGTATAACCTCATTGCACCCAAAACAACGTCTCCTATCAATAAACTTATTGATCTGAGATGTTTGTTCAACATGATTACGCTCAGCTTTCAAACGAAGAAATTCATCATTTGACTTTTTTCTGAATTCAATTTCCTTTTCAGACTCTGAGGTTTTGACAATTAGAAACTTTATCTTTTTCTCTTGATTAACTCGTGAAGATTGCTTGTTATGGAAACTTGTTTTTTCAAATCTTGATGAGCTTTCATCTACTTTCTTTTGTTTATCCAAATCACTCTTATGATTACCCAACCCATGAGGTTTAACACCTTCCTCATTCAACACATCTTCTGCCATCTTTATCCCAGTTTCAGAAACACAACCGGAACTCTCATGTTCAATAGATTTAGATATATCATGCTTTGACAAATTGATTTCCACATTGAGTGCCTTTTTTAAACCTTTTGGTTTCTTTGGAACATAGTCATTCCACAATGGTGGAGGCACAACATGATAATTTTCTATTAAGTTCTCGGTCTCATTATCCTCACTCTTTGATGATGTTTTGGGGATAATGTGATCAAGTACATATGACGACGCAGCATAGCTTACCAGTTTCAGATTAACTCGTTCAGTCTCAATCTTGAGTGTTTGAAGCTCAAGTTTGAGTGTTGCGTTTTCATCAATGTGTCTGTTAATGGCAATTTGTTTGTCTTCAACCGTGTGTTTAAGCACTGAAATTGTCTTTTGGTTTTGTAAAATCTTTTCCCAAAGACCCTTTTCACATGATTGAAGCTTCATGTAGGCCTCATTAACAACATTTAAAACAAACAAAGATTTATCATAGTGTTTCTGTAATTCTTTGATTTCTAGATTTTTGAAATCACATTCAAAGCAAGGTAATTTGCATTTTTCACATAGATTTTGAGCTTAGAATTACCTCATTGGCCTTGAACTCTTGATCAATTAGTTCTTCACTTGCCGTTTCTGGGTCATCATCATTGATTTCTTCTACCACTCCTACAACCTTATTCTTAGCCATCTTTTCATCAACAGAAACGATCTCCTCCTCAACTTCTGATTTGATGATGTCTGAAATTTCATCATTTTCTTCCACACCAAAATCAACTTTTTCCTTGTGGAACATCCTCCTCAAAAAACCAACCTGCAAAACTTTCAACAATATCAGGAGGAAACAAAGAGATCAAATAGTCAAAAGGAACGTCATGAATTTTATCATATGTTCATGGAAGTTCATCATCAGAAGAGTTTTGATCTTCCTCTACTTCAACTTTGTCACTTTCATCCACACTTTAATCTTTAACCACTTCATCCTTTACCAACTCATCTACTATCCCATTCAAAAACTCATTAATCATCACAGTCTCAGCTTCTATTTTTTCTTCATCAATCCTCTCAGCTACATTTGCTTGGAACACTGAATTCCAATTAAAACCTTCATCTACTTGGGTTGTAGCTACCTTTTACTGCGAGGTTGATGCTTCAGAAGTTTTCTTCCCCTTCGATGATTCTCCCTCTGGGTAATGATATATAGCTTGTTTATAGTAATCTTGTCCAAAAGGATTAGAATTATTATTATCAACAATCTTGCTAGTACATTCCCTCTTGAAATGTCCTTTTTCTTTTCAACGAAAACATCTAACTTTAGACTTTTCAAAGCCTAATTTAGAAGTTGTACCATCAAGCACATTCCGACCAGTTATCTCCTTGAATCTTTGTGCCCTTCTTATCACACTAGCCATGCACCATCTTATGTCAATCATCTCCATTTCCTCTGGATCAAGCTGGTCATAATCTTCTTTAGTCGTATTATAATTTCCAATGCGACCCGCAACCAAAAACTCATATGATTCTAGAACAGAACTTAGAAAAACCATGTGTTCCTTGATAGTGTCAGTGGTCATGTTTCCAGTATTCTTCAGATTCACTGCAATGTTGCATTGGATAACATCAGTTTCCTTTGAACTAGAAGCTTGAGCACTAGGGATTGTTCTTGTATAACCACTACTTTACTGAGGAGTAGCATTGACATTTGTAACACAAGCTTGACTGATTGACTCAGCACAAAATGCAGTAGGAATCTTGGGATTTTGAGTAACAACACTTGAATTAGAGCCTTTGTAATACAAACCCACTTCTTGTGATATAGCTGTGGATTTTATCTTTTGTTTCTTTCTAATACAAAGGCAGTCATGAGCTTCAAGTTTCTCAATAAAACTTGCGAGGTTCAAACGAGCATAAGCAATGGGATTAGATTGTTGAATCAATATGAAAGTGCCCCATTCTTCTGGCAAAGCATTAGCAAGTTTATCGATGTATTCATACTCAGGCTTATCAATTTTCAGTCTCTTCATCTTATTCACTAGATAGCAGTATCTTTCAATCAATTGAGCAAATGATTCACCCTTAACTTGAGTTAATATGTCAAATTCTTTCTTTAGTAAAGCAATTTTGCTCTTTCTCATGTCGGGATTTCCACGATCTTTATTCAACAATGCTTGCCAAATTGAGTAGCAAGAACCATTGTGTTGCAAAATTTGAAAGATCTCAGCTTTGATGGACTGTTGAAATAGATTCAAGATCTTCTTTTCTTTAAGGAATGAATCTTTACCTACATCAGCAATTTGAGATAATCTATAATTTTCTCCATTCTTATTCTTAGGGATGACGTATTCTTCTTCAACGGCAGTCCATGTTTCGTAGTTCAATGCTTGAACGTACGTCTCAAATTTGTCGGCCCACGAAGGATAATCTTCCATCCTAAGAAGCTTAGGAAGCTTGTTGGCTGTACCCATCTCATTTTCCAAATTAATGTTCTGAAGTAAAACAGACGGTTGTGATACGAAAGCACTTAGGTTTTCCATTTTTGATCACAGTCAACGTATATCTTCTTTGGTCAACGGATATGTTTTGAACTCTAAGGAAAAATCAACGTATAAGTCTTGGTCAAATGTGGTCAACGTATATGTTATGAAGAAAGGTCAACGTATATGTATGAAGTCAACGTATAAGTGGTCACCTTATGACATATGCGGCGTATATGTTATACGCCGTATATGTTATACGTGATGAACATATACGCAGTCATGACATATACGGTAAAAATTTCCTTGTCAATGACTTTTAAATTTGAGGATGCAAATGATGTCGGAATTGAATGAATTTTGGTAGGGTTTGTCACGGATGTGTATGGAACGTATTGTGAGAGTTTGAAGAACTTTTGATGGTTGAAATTGTTGATAGAGATAAAACCTTGAAAACTTGAAATTTGGGTTGATATGTTGATGTATTCAACAATTAGGATATCTAGATATTACAGCTTATATCTCAAAGTGCGGAATCCATTGAGATTGAACAACACAAGTAAACACTAAGAACTCTCTTGATTATAACTTCAAAGATTACAAGATATGACTTTGTAGCAACTTTCTCTCTTTACTCTCTCAATCTAACATTCACCAAAAGTCTACCTATCAATGCATAAGTCCCCTTTAAATAGGAAATAACATGAAGACACACAAGACCGTATATGTTATACGGCGTATATCATATACGTCGCATAAGATATCCGTCCTTGTGGACTTATGCGCTGAATACAATACACAAAAATACATTTGACTGTTTAAGCCCTATACAATCATATCTATTACATCTAAGACCCTAGAAATAGACATTATGTCCTAACACAAGTATAGCACCGACATTGTTCTGAAGGACAACTTGATCTTAGAGCTTCAGGTGCAAAAGGATACCTTGGAGGATCGACTTGCCCTTGCTGACGTCTGAGCTCAAGAACAGGTGATGGAGGTCACAGAACATGCCAAGGATTGGGCCGAAAAAGTGGTATGATGGCCAGGATCAAGATAGCAAAGGAGGCTGAAGATCCAACTTCGACAGGTCCAACTGGAATGTGGCCTTGTGGAAGAAGACTCTTGCTAGGTTCGGTGGTGAAGGTGAGGATGTCAGGGCTGAGAAGAAGAATGATGATGCTGGAACTAGCGGGGCTAAGGACGATGTGGTGTTGATCAAGGATGCTAGTGATGATGTTGCGGTGAAGAAGTGAGCAGGTTAATGGGCGATGTTGGATATTGATGACTAGGCCGGAGCTCATTTTTTAGAAGCTTTAGGTTGATATTTGCCGATGGTGGTTTTTGTTGAACAATGTTTATTGTAATTTCTAGGATCTGAGATCCTTAAGATAGTATGAAAGG
This sequence comes from Bidens hawaiensis, assembly GCF_021521415.1. Taxonomy (NCBI): domain Eukaryota; kingdom Viridiplantae; phylum Streptophyta; class Magnoliopsida; order Asterales; family Asteraceae; genus Bidens; species Bidens hawaiensis. The sequence goes on from NW_027495247.1 coordinate 44,591, forward strand.
TGGTTTTGGTGGAGGGATCTTCTGTTTGGGGGATGAAGCCTTAGCCACCTTTCTATTTAATTTTCTGCATGAACATATCATAACTTTGACTATGTTTGAACCGGGTGGGTGGTCCACGTTTTGTTGGTGAAAGCTGGGTTAAATCTTTTGAATCCTTGTAATGACATAATTCTTTTTGCTTTTGAATTAACATCTGTATGCTAGAATAGAGGATCCTCGATCCTTATTGCTTTTGTCTTGAATTGATTTCCTATTAGGATAGATAACCAAAAGAAAACACAACAATTAGAAAAGTTGGATCTAAGTCCAACCAGCTTGGGGACAAGCCCAATAATACTTGGGGACAAGCCCAATATTTCACGGGGACAAGCCCAATAATACATGGGGACAAGCCCAATAATATGGGCGACAAGCCGATCCTTGGCATTAACCTCGTTAAACGTGGCGACGAGCCTATCCTGGCGCTGACCTTAACTTGTGTATATGGTACCTCTACCATTTAATTGATAGGCTCTAGGATATGACCTTTAGCCATGAAATTGTTAGCCACATATAGTGCACTGGTCCCACAGCCTCCAACCATACCCAGATAATCGTGTGCTTCAGGCGAGGGCGTCAAAACCCTAAATTCACGCGATAAGGTGAAAACCTTATAAACATGGGGACAAGCCCAATTAAACTTAGAAGAGAGTTGGCCAACCCATTTTTTCCACTTGAGGGCCCTATTGCTCAGCATTTCTACAAACTTGATATGTTTGACAAAAACAAGTGCTCAACATAGTTAATATAAATATGAATATAAAGTAAGGTTTTACCAAATAACGGGGTTGATGAAACTGATTAGGATCCTAATTAACAAAAATAGTTTTTGAGATGTATGGCATTCCAAGCCCGTGGGAGCATGTCACCTTCCATATTTGTATTTTGGAAAGCCTTTCGTAGAACTAAATCTCCCATTTCAAATCTTCTGATCCTGATGTTCTTGTTGTATGCGCCGGCTTTCTTTTGTTGGTAAGCAGCCATTCTGAACCTTGCTCGATCTCTAAGCTCCTCAACAGCATCTAGGTCTTGGACAAGATTTTCATCATTCATCTGAGGATCACGGATACTCGTTCTAGCAGTTGGATACACCGTTTCAGTAGGGATTACTACTTCAACTCCAAAGACTAACGAGAATGGTGTTTATCCTGTGGAGTTCTTCGGAGTTGTTCTATCTGCCCAAAGCACATACGGTAGTTCCTCAGCCTATTTGCCTTTCTTTGCTACAAGCTTCTTTTTTAAGTTGTTGATGATAATCTTGTTGCTTGATTCTGCCTGGCCATTTGCATGTGGATGAACTGGTTTTGAAGTGATCATCTTAATTCCCCAGACGTCACAAAAGTTAGTTGTTCTTTTCCCAATAAATTGGGAACCATTATCACAAATAATTTTGGACGGAATACCAAATCTAGTAATAATATTTTGTTAAATAAAGGATATAACTTCCTTCTCCCTGACTTGAGGAAATGCTTCGGCTTCTATCCACTTGGAGAAATAGTCGGTCATTGCTAGCATAAAGACTTTCCCTCCTAGAGCTTTGGGGAGTTTGCCAAATATGTCCATTCCCCAGTTCATAAATGGTTGTGAGGAGACAATGGGGTATAAGGGCTCTGCCGACTGATGCAGGATGTTGCCATGCCTTTGACAAGTATCGCATTTCTTTGAGTATTCCACAGCATCCTTTTTTATTGTAGGCCAGAAGTATCCGGTCCTTAGGATTCTGAAGAATAGTGCTCTTCCCCCTATATGGTTGCTGCAATCTCCTTCATGGAAATCCTTTAGCACTTCCTGGATCTCAGGTTCTTCGATGCACCTTAAGTATGGACCTACAAGGGATTTATTGTAAATCATATGATGTATAATAGTAAATTGAGATACCCTGGCTTTGAAAGCTTTGGGGTTTTCGCCTTTCTTGATCTCTCCATCTTGGATGTACTTCCTTATTGGAAGGATCCAGGATGAATGGTCATGAAGGTGATCCTCATGATCTGTTAGTAGATTCTCATCTACCTCCATTGCCTTGCATTCCTCAATTGTAGGAGACAAGACATGAATGATATGCATTTTTACTCAGGGAGCTTCAAGGCTGAAGTTAGGTTTGCTAAGGTATCAGGCCCTGCATTTTCTTCTCTTGGTACTTTTGGCTAACTGTATACCTACAATGAGTGCTTCAGTTTTGGTGGCCTGGAATTCACAAGCTATCGAGTGGGGTGGTATGTCCCGCTGTGGCGATTTTAGCAGTATTCCCAATCCTGTCCCTTTAACATTCGAAGCTCCATTAGTGAAGAGTGTTCAAGGATCCTTGGTCTCCTCAAGTTGTTGAACTTCAATATTGGCTTGTTCCTCTATGTCACTACTAAAATCAGCCACAAAGTCTGCTAGAACTTGTGACTTGATTGCGTTTCATGGCTCATACTGAATATCATAAGCACTCAGTTTGACAGCCCTCTTAGCCATTCTACCTGACATTTCTGGTTTTCTAAGGACATTCTTGATAGGATAATTAGTTTTCACAATAATAGTATGAGTCTTAAAATAATGTCTTAACTTAGTGGAAGCCATAATTAAAGCAGGTATAAGTTTTTCTAGCTGAGAATACCTGGATTCTACATCAAGGAGACTTTTACTTACATAGTAGATAGGGTGTCGGTTATCTTCATGATCCTTTACTAAGACTGCACTTAAAGTAGTAAGTGAGACAGCCATATAAAGGATCAATGGTTATCCATCCAACGGTTTCACCATAGTGGGGGGCTGCGGATCGGTAGTTCTTCAGAGCGGTGAGGGCGGCTTCATGTTTCTCCGTCCATTTAAACCTCTTATTTTTCCTTAGAATATCATAAAATTATTTGCATTTCTCTAAGGATTTGGAGGTGAATCTGTTTAATGCTGCCACCCTTCCTGTTAGCCTTTGAACTTCTTTAACATTCGTTGGGGACTTGAGGTTTATAATAGCTTGGATTTTCTCTGGACTTGCTTCTATTCCCCTTTTGGTCACTAAGTATCCAAGGAATTTTTAAGCCTTGACACCAAATACACATTTAGACTGGTTCAGCTTCATGTTGTATTTGTCAAGGATGTCAAATGCTACTTCTAAATCCTTGAGGTGGTCTTCAGCTTTCTTTGATTTTATCACCATGTCATCGATATAGACTTCCATGGTATCACCTAGTTGATCCTTGAACATCATGTTGACTAATCTTTGATATGTGGAACCTGCATTTCTAAGACCGAACGGCATAGCAATATAACAATATATGCCCGTAGGGGTTATAAATGCCGTATACGCTTGGTCAGATGGTTCCATCTGGATTTGTCGAAATCCGGATGAAGCATCCATAAAAGTGATCATTTCATGACCTGCAGTAGCATCCACCATAGAGTCAATGTGGGGGAGAGGGAAAGGATCCTTAGGACATGCCTTATTCAAATCAGTAAAGTCGACACTGTTAGGGCTCAGATTTTTGGTATCCTTAGCAAGCAATATGTTCAGGATGATTCCAAGATACGGCAACAGATATCCTAAGGTCCTGTTCGTTTCAAGGATTTGAAAGGAATTCTAAGGAATGGGATTTTAAATCCCATGAATTGATATGTTCGTTTCATTAAATGAAAGAATGGGAATGGAAACTAAATCCCATCAAATCCCACATTTCATGGGATTTCAAAATCCCACCTATTTAAAAGGATTGTTATGGAAATTAAAAACCACTCCAAAAAAAATTCAAAAAAATTAATAAAAAAATCATAACTCAAAATATAAATAAAAAATGAAAAATATAAAAAAACTAAAACGTTTCCTTCGTTGTCCTCGTTCTTAAAAAAAAACCGAGAACGAAGAAGATTCCAATTCCAATACATATTAACCAACCAAACACATGAAAGGGATTCTCAAACATTCGATTCCATTCCATTCCAATTCTAATTCCAATTCCAAATCCAATTCCAAATCCAAATCCTTTAAAAAAAGTCCGTGAAACGAACGGGCCCTAAATGTATTGTTTAGTTACAATTTATTCGCTATTTTCCTTGTTTACCATGTCAAGAGATGTGACCACGATTGCCAAAAGATTCGGAACTGCAGCTGACTTACTTCAAATAAAACGTGATTAAAAAGGAAACGTGGGAATTAACGGCTAATTGGAAGGAGTCAATTATCTTCGAAATTATAGGAATTCATTTTAGTTACTCTTTTGTATAAATAGAGCCATACTTGGATCATATCACACTCTTTTTAAACTCTTAGCCCACGAGACATACTAGTACTTGCAATTTGTAATCACGATCTAATTGAAGCTCCACCACTTGTAATCGATTTTTGTTAGTAATAAACTGGTGGTGATAGTTTTCACTACCCGGGGTTTTATTTTTGTTATCCTCAGGATAACGAGTTTTTTCCTCGCAACAAATCACTATGTCATTACATTTTTGCATTCGTTTCAACCAAGCACCTAGCCTCATTCACTAAAGTGGTTACGAAATTGCCTTTGTTAATTTTAACCAAAACAATTTGGTGCCTACCGTGGAGCTAACGGTGCTATAATCCTTCAAATCCCTTTACTTCATTCCCAATCATTTTTCATCCCTTCACTATGGCCTCACAACCAAAAACTAGTTCTGTTTTTGCTCTAGTGGTCACCACTGCTTCAAGTGCCAACCCTGGACCTCCACCAGTTCCAAAGAAGAACACTTAACCAAGAGGAGAGCTACCACCATACCCGGGAACCTCTACACGGGAAGATCCGGTTATTTCTAACAGTGATATTTTTGTTTTGATGAAACAGGTCAAACTCACATAGAGCAGCAAGAGAAGACCAACTCAAGGCTATTTAAGGAGATTGAAGGGATCAAGAAAAAACCAGGGCAGGAGGCTACTCCAATCATGCCCAGGGCTTTTAATTTCGGTTCTCCAGGATCATCTATCCTTCAGAATCCCGGATCCTTGGGGACACAATCAACAAGGACTCCGTCTCAGCAGCAATCAGGATACTGGGGAAATTATCCTTCAGTATCCTTGGAGTTACCCAGACCAACGAGGCCAGAATCCATCAACATGCAGCCTCGTTCAACCATGCAAGCCGGCATATTCTCATCAGGATCTCCCATGGCATCCTCTGAAGTGCATGTTGGAGATGACATCTCTATGCAGATGCCACCTTATCCTAAGGATACCCTCAATGGAGGAACTAGCCGTAAAGGCTCAGGATACCAGAGACCTAACCACGATCTTGGTAATAGTTTACTTAATGCTAATTTATACACTAACCATGGATCTGTGCAGGATAAGGGGATATCCCTCTAGATAGCCAGGGAATTGTAGAAAATGAAGGATATGATTTCCAATATCCTAGGATAATCCGTCCCATAGCTGAAGTTCTGGTAGGCAGTCACAGATTATCCAGGTTCACTTGGCCTATAAGCGACGCGGGATCCCCAAGAAATTCCAGACGCCCAACATGAAGTTGTACCATGGCACTACAGATCCTGAGGAACACATAGCTTAGTACAGAGAAAGGATGGAGATCAACCCCATCCCTATCGACATCAAAGAAGCTTGTCTATGCAAGGGGTTTGGTTCAACACTAACGGGGCCGGCCCTTAAATGGTTAATAAGTATTACTTCCAACACTATTACTTCCTTTGCTCATTTGATTAACTTATTCAGTAACCAATTTTCTTGTAGTAGATCTTTCAAGAAAATGACATGTGACTTATATAGAATTGTTCAGCCTAATAATGAATCCCTAAGGGATTACATAACTAGATTTAGCAGGGAAGCTTCGGATATCCCCAACCTTGGTTCAAGATGGGGTTGAAGAAGGATTCACCCTTCTATGACGATCTTGTCATGACTCCATGCAGGAATCTTGATGAAGTCAGAAACAAGGCATTAAGATACATTCGGCTAAAGGATGACAAGAAGGCTCATGGAAGTTTGGTTATCCCGAAGTATGAGTCTATCAACAGGAAGTCAAACTCTCCACAGAAATTCTCTAGGCCCAAGCCTTATTCCAAAAAAAATACCTCCAGGATAAACGCTGTGGAAGAAGACGAAGATGATGAGGAGTTTCCTAAATCTCCGAATATTGTTTTATTGATATTAGTGGTGTAATATGTGCCATGCAGGATTTAGGTGACAAGGCCAGATGGCCCAAGATAAATGAAAACCCGGATCCAGCAAAGACAAGTCCAAATGGTGTGCATTCCATGAAGACTTTTTGGCCATCTCACTGACGATTGTATAACACTTCGGAAGGAGATAGGATACCTTCTCAGCAAAGGATACCTAAAGGAACTATTTGGAAGAAAACAAGAACAAGAGCCAGGATCCTGTCAAGATACCTGAAAGGGCACCTTCTCCACCACCCGGAGCTAAAGTCATATCCTTTATCCCGGGAGGATCTGACATCTGTGGAACCTCGTATTCAGCAGCTAAGATGCGTTCCAAAGAAACGAAGATGGACAACGGAGAAAGACCTCTCTGTACTTTCACGTTAACAACTCAAAGAATCATATCCTTCGATGAGGAAGATAGATGTGACCTTGTGGATCCCAACCATGACGGTTTGGTCATTAATTTATGTATAGCTAACTGTTTTGCACGCAGGATACTCATTGATGGAGGAAGCTCTGTGAACATTATCCAGATGGATGCCTTGAAGAAGATGGATATCTCAGAAACAGAAATTATCCCAAATCCTCAGTCCTTGTAAGGTTCAGTGGCAAGATCAAGGATACTTTGGGAGAAATCAAACTTCCAGTATATATTGAGGGAACTAATTCCTTACAAAAATTTTGCGTTATTGACTCATTGTCTTGTTGTAATGTGATATTAGGCAGGCCCTGGATCGATAGCATGAAGGCAGTTATCTCAACTTATCATCAATGTGTGAAACTTCCAAGCCCATGGGGAGTCATCAAGATTGAAAGTGATTAGCAAGATTCCAAGGAATGTTATGCTTCATCAATGAAGTGGACTACAAAGCCTACACAAGCATAGCAATTACAGAAGCAACCAGGGGAGGTTCTGCAAGTCAGGGACGAGGATGTGAAGGAAGTATCCTTGGATCCTCAGGATATTGAAATCCAAGTTTTGTTAAGATCGGGTATGTCTGAGGATATCGAACATAGATTGGTATCCATCTTAAAGAAAAGAGCTTCTACCTTCGCCTGGAAACATGAAGATATGACAGGTATCTCTAAATCCATAATTACTCACAAACTTGGTATAGATAAATCTTTCAGACCGGTACATCAAAAGTGAAGGAAATTTGCTCCTGAGAGAAACATTATCATAAAAAAAGAAGTGTGAAGCTGCTCAAGACCAAGATGATAAGAGAGGTCCAATATCCTAGATGGTTAGCCAATCTAGTTGTAGTCCAGAAGAAGAATGGAAAATGGAGAGTGTGTGTGGACTTCGCAAACCTGAATAAGCCCTGTCCAAAAGACCTATTTCCACTCACATTGATTCGATGGTAGATGCAACTGCTGGCCATGAACTACTAACCTTCACGAATGCATCCTCTGGATTTCAACGAATTCAAATGGAGCCTTCAGATCAAGAAGATACATCCTTCATGACTCCCACTGGTATATACTGTTATATTGCAATGCCTTTTGGACTAAAAATGCAGGTGCAACATACCAGAGGCTAGTCAACGTGATGTTTAAAGACCAACTAGGGGACACGATGGAAGTCTACGTAGACGACATGGTGGTAAAGACTTCTATGATATCCTGAGGAAGAATCAAAAATTGGAATGGGGGGAGAAGAAAGAAAAGGAGTTGGTATCCCTAAAGGAATACTTATCCTTAGCACCACTCCTAATGAAGCCAGTTGATGGTGAGCCATTATCTTTGTACTTAGCTGTTTCGGGGAGTGCAATAAGTGCTGTCTTGGTCAAAGATCATGAAGGTCAGCAACATCCATTATATTATGTAAGTAAAAGTCTACTAGATGTTGAATCCAAGTATTCTTATCTTGAAATGTTAATTTTAGCACTTATAATGGCTTCTACTAAATTAAGACATTACTTTGAAACTCATGCTATTCATGTAAAAACTAACTATCCTATTAAAGCTGTTTTGAGAAAACCAGAAATGTCAGGTAGGATGGCAAAGTGGGCTGTAAAACTTAGTGCATACGATAATGTGTATGAACCAAGGACAGCCATCAAATCTCAGGCGCTTGCCGACTTTGTGGCTGATTTTAGCCAGGATTTACTTGTAGAAGTAGAAAAAGAAGTTCAGTAGTTGGAGGTCAAGGAGAGTTGGACCTTACATACTGATGGGGCCTCCAACATAACAGGAACAGGTCTAGGTATCCAGCTGAAATCGTCACAGGGGGACATTATACCTCTATCTATATCTTGTGAATTTCAGGCTACTAATAATGAGGCTGAATATGAGGCCCTAATAGCTGGTTTACAATTAGCTAAGGATATGAAGGTCAGGTATCTTCAAGTTTATGTTTATTCAATATTATTAGCTAACCATTTTAATGCCTCTTATGCAATAAATGCAGAAAATTTAGCAAAATATTTAGAAATAGTTAAGCAATTAGCTATGTGTTTCGAAACATTTGATATAGTGCAGGTTTCAAAAAAAGAGAACACTGAAGCAGATGCCTTAGCAAATTTAGCATCAGCTCTCAAGATACCAGATGATATCAAGATACCCATCGTGCACATCCTGGCTCCAGCAACAAAAGAGAACCAATAAGTCATGGATACTTAAAAACCTGAAGACGATCCAGTATCCTGGACCCGTCCCATAATACGATATCTTTAGGATAACGAGATCCCGGAAGGAGAAAATCCCAGAGCCTTTCGAATGAAGGTAACCCAGTATATTATCCTAAATAATATTTTGTATAGAAAGTCACTTGCAGGTCCATACTTGAGGTGCTTGGAACACCATGAAGCACAAGAAGTCCTCAAAGACATGCATGAAAGTGATTGCGGAATTCACACTGGGGCAGAGCCTTAGTATCCAAGATACCGAGGACAGGTTATTTCTGGCCGACAATGAAGAAGGGTGCAATGAACTTCTCCAAGAAATGTGATGCTTGTCAAAGACACATCAACATTTTGCATTAACCATCTGAACCACTGCATCCTATCATAGCCCCATGGCCATTTATGAAATGGGGAATGGATATTGTGGGAAAGCTGCCTACGGCTCCTGGTGGAAAAGTCTTTATACTTGCCATGACAGATTACTTCTCCAAATGGATTGAAGCGGAGGAATTTGTCCAAGTTAAAGAGAAGGATGTGATCTCATTTATCAAGCGCAATATCCTGACAAGATTTGGTATCCCGACAGAGATCGTTTGTGACAATGTATCACAGTTCATCAGTAGTAGAACAACCAACTTTTGTTAAAGTTGGGGAATCAAGATGGTGACTTCAACTCCAATACATCCTCAAGCCAATGGTCAAGCAGGGTCTATTAACAAGATCATCATCAACAATCTAAAGAAGAAATTGGGATCCAAGAAGGGAAAATGGGCTGAAGTACTATGTAAGGCCCCGAACCCCGGGAACCCCACAGTTGGTAATCATGCATGACACTTGTGAAAATAATTAAACTTAAAAACAATTCTTTGCATTAAAATAGCGTTACAGAGTATAAATTGGCGGACAACGTAAATAGATGAATGAGTTCCCAAAATCAAAATTAAGTATAACTTTTAAAAGACTTTTGAAATAAAATGTTCATAAGTAATTCTTCATTCCAGTATGCCCTTCACCGTCCAAGTAGCTCCGTGCATGTCCAAGCGATAAGGCATCCTCTTCCTAACCTGAAACTCACACTAGCATGCACACAAAGTCAGCTTAAGCTGAGTGAGTTCAATTTTTAAATAAGTAACAACAGTTTTAATAATCATTCCAGCGGTTTTAATACAGCAAACGGAAGTACATCGGTTAGGTCACCACATTCAATAAATAGTCCTTCTTACGTATGAGCATCTCTATGCATGCATTCCTATATATATCAATATATATGTATATATAACATTCAATAATAACATTCAGGGTCGAGAAAACGTACAACCCAAACACGTAACATTCAGCGCATGCAAACACAAAGTAGGCATACACAACATTCAGTAGTCGAGACGACTACAAACATTCAGGGTCGAGCAAACGTACAACCCAAACACGTAACATCCGGCGCATGCAAACACAAGGTAGGCATACCAACATTCAGTAGTCGAGACGACTAAAACATTCGCCAAGTCTTGGCCATTCTAAATATATACATACTATAACATTCTAAGGCCTACCAATACTAGCAAGCCTATGTAAAACCATTCAAAACATTTCATCAATTAAGAAAAACACTTAGGTGTGCATGCTAGCCCAAAAGTAAAAGAGTAAAAAGGGGCATCTTGTACTCACCTGAAATCAATCGAACACCTGCAACGAGCTAGGAAATCCCTAAGTGCACAATCACAAGCAAGAGCCTGTAAATTATACACAACACGTTACTAAACTAGACCGTAAGAACACTCTTGCCTAATGGGCCGTTCAAGCCCAACATTTTGGCCCAAGGCCCAACAACCTGGCCCAAGGCCAAACACTTGGCCGAAGGCTCAATAACTTGGCCCAAGGGTGATCAAATCGGGTTGAATGCGCGTGTAATAAACCTTAAAACCATGGGTTAAACGAATCAGGCCCAAATGGACCAAATTCCATTTTAAATCTTTTCATTCATCAAGATTATGTCACCCGAGTTGATAGGGTTGACGGTTCCTTTTTACAACTCTTACATTAACATTTAAACGAAATTTCGCGCACCGCCGACTCGATTGACGAAGCACTAACCACAACAGCCCCAAGCATCAAAAAAATAATTTTTCCACAGCCCTTAAACCCCCCTAGGGCTGTACGAACTGTTTCGGTCGGTCACCCGAACGATTAACGCATCAAACTCAACAATTTGCAATTCTACACCCGATAAACCCTAGTTTTCAAACTAAAATCGATTGACTGACCTAAACACCTCAAATGACCATGAAATTTTAATATGATGTAAATGCCATACCTGGGGATCTTTCTACACTGGAAACTCTAATTTTTATCCACGGGAAGTGGGACAATTACACCTTGGCTGAAAATCTGTCCAACGAAAAGTTTCGGCAAAATTGAGCATCAAAATGATTAGGGGTGAGCAAAAAGAGTGTTGGGGATTGTAGTACATACCTTGAACTACTTCTAGTAGCTTGGAATCGATCAAAAAGCCGAAGCAATGAAAGGGGGGAGGGGCTGGAAGTGGCCGATCGGCAGCTGCACCATAGGTTTAGGGTTTTTTTTTTTTTTTTGCTTAATGTTATATCATAAAACATTTTCATTCTAGCCCCCGGAAAATAATAATAATGCAACTTGGAAGAAATGTTAAGCGATTAGACATACCGGGATGATGTAAAGGCTTCCGAGAAACGTCGGATAAATCCCGAGAATTATACATACTCTACAATTTTTAATTCTTGAAATCGGAATTAACGGTTGTTACAAGTCCACCCCCCTTACAATGGGATTCATCCCCAAATCCCGATGCGATAGGAAAAACTGCGGATAATGCTTCCTCATTTCGTCTTCGGACTCCCAAGTGGCCTCGGAACCCCTACGGTGTTTCCACTGCACCTTCACCTGCCCAACCACCTTATTTCTTAACGCCTCTCCTAACGGTCAAGAATAGCAATCGGTTGCTCAACGTAGTTCAGCTTACTATCGAGTTCGATATCATCAAGAGGCACATGGGCCTCTTCATCCGCTAAGCATTTCCTCAGATGGGACACCTGAAAACTAGGGTGAATCCCCGCAAGCTCGTTGGGCAATTCCAGCCTATATGCTACCTCACCGACTTGGGCCAATATACGGAATGGGCCAATAAACCTCGGACTGAGCTTCCCCCTCTTACGAAAACGAATAATGCCCTTCCAGGGAGAAAATTTTAACATAACCCGATCCCCAGCCTCAAACACAATAGGCCTTTGCCTTTTATCTGCATAAGACTTCTGACGATCCTGCGCGGCCTTCATAAATGCTTTAATCTTGTCGAGCTTCTCAGTCGTAGCCTCGACCACCTCTAAACTACCCAACTGCTTCTGACCAATGGAACCCCAACAGACCGGAGTCCTACACCTCCTACCATACAACATCTCAAACAGTGGCATCCCAATCGTGGGGTGATAACTATTATTATACAAGAACTCTACCAACGGTAAGTGACGGTCCCAACTACCACCAAAGTCGATAACAGAAGCCCGCAACATATCCTTGAGAGTCTGAATGGTCCTCTCGGACTGACCATCCGTCTATGGGTGATAAGCAGTACTGATGAGGAGTTTGGCGCCCATCTCCTCGTTAAACATTTTCCAAAATCTGGAGGTGAAACGTGTATCCCTATCCGAAACAATAGATACCGGCACCCCGTGCCTAGAAACGATCTCACGAATAAACACATCGGCCAGCTGCTCAGAATTAAAAGTCTCTCGAATCGGCAAGAAATGGGCGCTCGTGGTCAATCTATCCACGATTACCCAAATGGTGTTATAATTACCGCTAGGAGTACGAGGCAGTTTAGTCACGAAATCCATCGTAAGATGCTCCTATTTCCACTCAGGTATTTCCAATGGCTGAAGTTTCCCAAATGGCTTCTGATGCTCGGCCTTAACTTGTAGACACGTCAAACACTTACTCACGTACTGAGCCACCTCAAATTTCATTGCAGGCCACCAATAAATTTTTTTCAAGTCTTGGTACATCTTGGTCACGCCCGGGTGAATAGAATAGCGCGACTTGTGTGCCTCATCCAAAATTTTATCTCTAAATCCCCCATACCTCGATACCCATAAACGACCATCCATATACTTCACCCCGTCACCGACATCTTCCAACAATTTCTCCTGACCCCAAACACGTTTTGACATAATCCATTCCACCTGCAACGCTTCATTCTGGATGTTGGCTATTTGTTTCAAAATGTCGGGTTTGAGAATAAGCTGGTAGGATTTCACACGAATCGGCTTCAGTCTCTCCTTGCGGCTCAACGCGTCGGCCACCACGTTAGCCTTACCGGGGTGGTACATAATATCCAAATCATAATCCTTAATCAACTCCAACCATCGACGTTGGCGCATATTAAGTTCCTTTTGTTCAAAGAAGTATTTTAAACTCTTATGGTCGGTATAAATAACGCAAGGAACACCGTACAAATAATGTCTCCACAACTTAAGCGCAAACACCACCGCTACCAGCTCAAAATCGTGGGTAGGATAATTCGCCTAATGAGGCTTCAACTACCATGAGGCATAAGCGATGACTCTACCTCGCTGCATTAAAACACACCCAAGCCCCTGATAAGAGGCATCATAATACACCACCAAATCATCGGTGCCATCAGGTAAAGCTAAGATCGGGGCATGCGTCAATCTGTTCTTCAACTCGAGAAAAGCCTCCTCCTGTTCCGTACCCCAAACGAACTTAACACTCTTCTTAGTCAACTTGGTCAGTGAAGAAGCGATTTTCAAAAAATCGGGAATAAAGCGGCGGTAATACCCCGCCAAACCCAGAAAACTACGGATTTCGGTTGGAGACTTAGGAGACTCCCATTCATTCATGGCTTCCACCTTTGCAGGGTCAACCAGAATACCACTCGGGTTAATAACATGGCCCAAGAATTTGACCTCACGTAACCAGAAGGAACACTTAGAAAATTTCGCATACAATTTGTTCTTCCGCAGAGCCTCCAACACTTCCCTGAGATGACCGGCGTGATCGGATTCACTTTAAGAGTACACAAGAATGTCGTCGATGAACACAATAACCGAACGATCGAGCATCGGTCTACACACCCAGTTCATAAGATCCATGAACGCAGTCGGTGCGTTGGTCAAACCGAAAGACATCACCAGAAATTCGTAATGTCCATAACGAGTGCGGAAGGCAGTCTTAGGAATATCTTCCTCCCGAATCTTCAGCTGATGATACCCAGACCTAAGGTCGATCTTTGAAAACCAACTAGCCCCTTGGAGCTGATCAAATAAGTCGTCGATCCTCGGGAGCGGGGTACCGGTTTTTAACAGTGAGCTTATTTAACTCACGGTAATCAATGCACATTCGCATGCTACCGTCCTTCTTCTTTACGAACAAGACCGGGGCACCCCAAGGCGAGATGCTCGGTCGAATAAAGCCCTTATCGAGCAAGTCTTCCAACTGAGCCATAAGTTCCTTTATTTCATTCGGCGCTAGGCGGTAGAGAGCTCGAGCAACGGGTTTGGCGCCCAGTACAAGGTCTATCTGGAACTCGACCTCGCGATCCGGCAGCACATCTGACAAATCGTCTGGAAATACATCCGGGAAATCCCGAATATTAGGAACATCACCAACGGTAGCTACCTCGGTATTCACATTCATAGCATACGCCAGATACGCCCCGCACCCCCGCTGCATCAACTTTCCCGCCTTAAGCATGGATATAATATGTGGCATCACAACATTCCGATCACCGAAGACCGTAATTCGAGTCCCATTCGGGGCCCTTAGACGAACTAGTTTCCGACCACAAATGATCTGAGCATCAACATTCGCGAGCCAATCCATCCCGAGCACCACATCGAAACAACCAAGCGGCATCAAATACAATCGCACCGGAAATCTATAACCAGACAACTCGATGGAACAACCCTGAATATCCCTAGACACGGACACGGATTTTCCTACGGCGACCTCAACCTCAAACCCATCGACTACGCGCTCGGGTGATTTATTCAACAAGGAACAGAAAGCGGTAGACACAAAACTCCTACTGGCGCCCGAATCAAATAAAACTGAAGCCTGTAACTCATCAAGTAGGAAAGTACCTGGGACGATATTATACTACTGCTTAGCTACACTGTCAACACATATGATTTAAAAGGAACAAGAAATTATAACGGTGGAATGAAAGCTAAATAAGGAAAAAGTACCTGAAACGACATCCGCATCCTCTTTCGCTTCCTTCCTGGAGATGTTGAAGGCCCTTGCCCTCTAGAGGAAGTCCCCTGACCGGACCCCCCCGCCTTACTGGTAGGACAGTTTGATGACAAGTGACCAGAACCCCTACAACGGAAACAAGTCAGAGTCGGGCACTCGTAATGGGGGTGCCCAACCTTATCGCAACGAAAACAGGTGTCGGACCCACTCTTACACTCCCCCTTGTGTAGTTTGCCACACTTCTTGCAATTACCGAGTGCCGCATCCCTTCTAAACTCAGAAGTTTCAGTCTTCACCCTTTAGCCAAACGAACTAAAATGTTTTCCTCCAGGCCGCTTACCATACGAATTAGTGTTCCAAGTCTTCCTAGCCTCGTTCTGCGGTAACTTCTCCCTCTGATCATACAATGTACCTGCCAAGGTAACCACGGAGTGAAAGGAGTTCATGTCGGTGGTCACCACACCCCTACGAATATCCACCGGGAGCCCCTTCACTTACTTCTTAATCCTCTTGGTTTCGGGAGTAACCAAATCGGGACATAAACGAGCCATCTTGTTAAACTTGGTGGTATACTCCCGATGCGACAAAGTACCAGCCTCCAAGGTCAAGAATTCCTGTTCTATCTTGTCCAATTCATGCGGAGGACAAAACTAATCGAGAACCAATTTCTTCAACTCATCCCACGTCATCCTCTTAATCGAACGATCACCCATAGCTTGCGCCAAGTTATCCCACCAACATAATGCCTCGGAACGAAACAAGGCGGTATCATAAGGGACAATGTCATCCCCCTTGCACTTACTAACCCTCAGAACAGCCTCCATCTCTCTCACCCACTGATGTGCTGCCAATGCATCTTTAGTACCATCGAAAGAAGGGGAGTCGCACTTCTTAAAGTCACCGTACGAGCAACCCCGGGTCGATACACTAACTGTCCGTACCTCATCTTCATCCCCACTCGGCACATACACTTCCTCTTCCTCCTCGACCTGTACCTCCGTACTCTTCCTTCTCCAATCCGAACCCTTACCAACCAGTGACTCCTCCATGGTCCTGACGGCCTCAGCAACGATCTCAGGAATGGCGCAATGGAGCACCTGGTAAACCTCGTCCGCGATAGCCGCAGGCATAGCAGGATCTAAGGCGGGGTTATCCCCCTCCACGTGAATCGGGGTTTCCTGCTGGGAAGTAGGAATCTCATTCTCGGCTTCGGCACGCGGCTTACGACCACGACCACGACCACAAACACTAGAACCACCTCTCTTAGCTGCTCGAGTATTAACCATGACTTATCCCTACAAAGACAGAATTTTAACACATTCAAGTACAAATGGTAATTAGAACATGTAAGGTAAGGGTAAACTGCTAATGACGTTGATCAAGTGTAATTAGTCGTTTACTTTACCTGCCCGTCCTAACCACCCCCTGCCCCTAACCTCGTTAGCCTTCCATCAAACACTTAAATAGTTAATCACATACCGGGAACTGTTAAACTTAAAGGAATGACTAAATAATTAAAAGTTACCTCTTGGCGTGCAGCTACTCGCGGTGGCATATTGGTCTCTTTTCTTACAGTTCGAGTCCAAGCATTTGGGGATGCTCGAATCCCTCGAACCATGGCTCTGATACCAACTTGTAAGGCCCCGAACCCCGGGAACCCCACAGTTGGTAATCATACATGACACTTGTGAAAATAATTAAACTTAAAAACAATTCTTTGCATTAAAATAGCGTTACTGAGTATAAATTGGCGGAAAACGTAAATAGATGAATGAGTTCCCAAAATCAAAATTAAGTATAACTTTTAAAAGTCTTTTGAAATAAAATGTTCATAAGTAATTCTTCATTCCAATATGCCCTTCACTGTCCAAGTAGCTCCGTGCACGTCCAAGCGATAAGCCATCCTCTTCCTAACCTGAAACTCACACTAACATGCACACAAAGTCAGCTTAAGCTGAGTGAGTTCAAGTTTTAAATAAGTAACAACAGTTTTAATAATCATTCCAGTGGTTTTAAAACAGCAAACGGAAGTACATCGGTTAGGTCACCACATTCAATAAATAGTCCTTCTTACGTATGAGCATCTCTATGCGTGCATTCCTATATATATAACATTCAATAATAACATTCAGGGCCGAGAAAACGTACAACCCAAACACGTAACATTCAGCGCATGCAAACATAAAGTAGGCATACGCAACATTCAGTAGTCGAGACGACTACAAACATTCAAGGTCGAGCAAACGTACAACCCAAACACGTAACATCCGGTGCATGCAAACACTTGGTAGGCATACGCAACATTCAGTAGTCGAGACGACTAAAACATTCGCCAAATCTTGGCTATTCAAAATATATACATACACATTCTATAACATTCTAAGGCCTACCAATACTAGTAAGCCTATGTAAAACCATTCAAAACATTTCATCAAGTAAGAAAAACACTTAGGTGTGCATGCTAGCCCAAAAGTAAAAGAGTAAAAAGGGGCATCATGAACTCACCTGAAATCAATCGAACACCTGCAACGAACTAGGAAATCCCTAAGTGCACAATCACAAGCAAGGGCCTGTAAATTATACACAACACGTTATTAAACTAGACCGTAAGAACACTCTTGCCTAATGGGCCGTTCAAGCCCAACATTTTGGCCCAAGGCCCAACAACCTGGCCCAAGTCCCAACACTTGCCCAAGGCCCAACAACTTGGCCCAAGGCCCAACAACTTGGCTCAAGGCCAAACAACTTGGCCCAAGGCCCAACACTTGGCCCTTGGCCCAACAACTTGGCCCCAGGCCTAACACTTGGCCCAAGGCCCAACATTTGGCCAAAGACCCAAAAACTTGGCCCAAGGCCCAATAACTTGGCCCAAGGCCCAACACTTGGCCCAAGGCCTAATAAGTTGGCCCAAGGGTGATCAAATCGGGTCGAATGCGCGTGTAATAAACCATAAAACCATGGGTTAAACGAATCAGCCCCAAATGGAACAAATTCCATTTTAAATCTTTTAATTCATCAAGATTATGTCACCCGATTTGAAAGGGTTGACGGTTCCTTTTTACAACTCTTACTTTAACATTTAAACGAAATTTCGCGCACCGCCGACTCGATTGATGAAGCACTAACCACAACAGCCCCGAGCATCAAAAAAATAATTTTTCCACAGCCCTTGAACCCCCCTAGGGCTGTACGAACTGTTTCGGTTGGTTACCCGATCGATTAACGCATCAAACTCAACAATTTGCAATTCTACACCCGATAAACCCTAGTTTTCGGACTAAAATCGATTGACCGACCAAAACACCTCCAATGACCACGAAATTTTAATATGATGTAAATGCCATACCTAGGGATCTTTCTACACCGAAAACTCTAATTTTTATCCACAGAAAGTGGGTCAATTACACCTTGTCCGAAAATCTGTCCAACGAAAAGTTTCGGCAAAATTGAGCATCAAAACGATTAGGGGTGAGCAAAAAGAGTGTTGTGGATTGTAGCACATACCTTGAAGTACTTCTAGGAGCTTGGAATCGATCAAAAAGCCAAAGCAATGAAAGGGGGGAGGGGCTGGAAGTGGCCGATCGGCAGCTGCACCATAGGTTTAGGGTTTTTTTTTTTTTGGTTTAATGTTATATCATAAAACATTTTCATTCTAGCCCCCGGAAAATAATAATAATGCAACTTGGATTAATGTTAAGCGATTAGACGTACCGGGATGACGTAAAGGCTTCTGAGAAACGTCGGATAAATCCTGAGATTTATACATACTCTACAATTTTTAATTCTTGAAATCGGAATTAACGGGCGTTACGTACTACCATTCATTCTTTGGGCTGATAGAACCACTTCAAAAAATGAAAATGGGTCAAACACCCTTTTCTTTGGTGTTTGGGGCCGAAGTTATTATCCCTACAGAGATGGTGATCCTCACAACAAGAACCAGCATACAAGATACTGACTCCAACAACCAAAGCCTTTCTGAAGATCTAGACACTATTGATGAGCTTAAAGATCTTGCCAAAATCAGGATGGCAGCATTCCAGCAAAGAATAGCCAAGTCCTACAACAAAAACATCCGAATTCGAAGATTCCAAGTAGGAGATATGGTGTTAAGAAAGACATTCCAGAATACCACTAACCTAGCAGATGGAAAGCTGGCTCCAAAGTGGGAAGGTCCTTACTTGATCGATTTAGAAGCAGGCAAAGGGGCCTACAGATTGATCACTATAGAGGATGTTCCTATACCAAGAGGTTGGAATGCTATCCATCTTAAAGCATATTTTTCTAGTATCCTTAATTGGTATGTCTATATCCGCAGCATCTCAGGATAAAGGTATGGTTCCTGATCTACTTTTACATTATTTCATATTTAAAAATTTTAGTTATCAAGTTTATTGACTTAGGCATCAAAGGGGTATTAGCCATGCTAACACCCACCCCTCATTAAGAGTTTAGTGTTTTGCAGTTATCCTAAGGATACGTTATCTTGACAACAGTTAGAGGCTGATCACCTCCCACGCGAACATAATATCCCTGATATCCCTTAAGGTTTAAAGGTCTTCACCTTTCTCACGAATTGGGTAAATGTAGGTTCCCTGGACGGATCGCACGAGATATCGCGGTCTACTCAGGTGCGGAATCCCTGCGTAGATCGTTACGAGTATAGAACACAAACACACGAATACGTGAAACACGTTATATATTATAACCGAACTCACGTGATGTAAATATCACTGATACAGACTCTCGTCGACTCGATCGACTCACTTACTAACTCACTGAACAACTCGTTAACTAATTTAACGATTTTTTTAAACCAAGCCGTAAGCTTGTATTTATATACACGACAACTTCGCCTGACATGTTCATGCGAAGTTGTCCATAACTTCGCTTGTTCAACAAGTTCGCCTAGGCGAACTTGTTAACAACTTCGCTTTAAACAAAAACATAAATTACAATACAGACTCGATTACAGACACTAGACTGTGAACTACTGACATTCATGCACCAACAGACTCCCCCTTGGCAGTAGCTTCATATCTTGATCTTTAAGCTCTTGTCTTGTAATCCTGTATCTTCACGCATGCACTCCTTCTCTAACACATACCGTGACTACTCGCTGATATTTCCTTGCTTCATCCTTCCAAGCAGGAATATAGAATATCTTCTTTTCATTCAACACTTGCAGATCAGCTTTCGATAAGTTAACAAGATGCATCGGATCATACACCCTCAGCACTTCTTGTTCGTCTTCGTCTTCCATCACGGCTTCAGCAGTCTGGCAATCAACGTACCACCATTTTAGATTCTTCAACACATCTTGAGGCGTAGTCTTCATTGGAACCTCCTTGATGCATCGGATCGGTTTGTACTTCATCACCATCCATGGCTTGCCATCTGCTTTCATTCCCCTTTCTGTATCCTCCACGAGCTTTCCCTTCTGTGGCTTTAATAATTCAAACTTCTTCTCTTTTATGCTTTCTTTCCACACGATCTTCCCAATCACTCTTGCCATGTTGTCATCACTTCTATTTATCAGGCCCAACCTGGCCAAATCATTCACCTCACATTCCGGCAACGTATTGAGAGATCTCAGGGTTCTTTTGAAGTATTGAATACCATCATAACGCTTCACCACAAACAACTTTATCTGTTCATCATATATCCAACAGATAATTCCCTTATTCGACTCAGCATAGCCTTTGATGTTATAACTCTTCTTGAACATGGCTGGAACAGCAGGCTTCTTGGTCTTAATAAACCAATGAGCACAGCCTTCCTTCCACCTAGGCTGCTCCCCCCACTCAGTCTCATCCATCTCAGTACCCATGTCGGCTTTCTCAACATCTGGGATCTCGTGTTCAACGTCTTCTTCTACTATCTCCCCCTCTTCTATCCCATCTTCAATCACAATCTGTGCGCCAATCTTCTCAATCTCCTCACACAGCAGCACATCATCATCAAACACATCATCATCTAGCATATCATCATCTAACTCTCTCAACGCATCAATCACATCATCTTCATCATCAACCATCACCACCTCATCACCACCAACTGCACCTGCAGACTCCCCCTGAGCTGTGGAAGTCCCAAGAGCTTGAGCAGTTCTTGGCAACTCACCACCTGCACCTTTCGGTGCATTGGGATCATCGTCTCTGTCGTTTCTCTTCTTAGTCCTTAACTCGTCGCCTCTACAGCCTGTCTCCCCCTGAGATGCCAAGAACGCCTTCATAGCATCTATAATCCTCCCATGCTCAACCAGGAGGGACGACTGTAGTTGATTTTCTGCCAAGGCGTTGAATAGCCTGGGTCTGGATAAAGTTGATCCTTGATTGCTCTACCACGACCCGCTCAAGTGCAGCTATTCTCTCCGAGTCTGAGATGGTTGCATCGAAATCAAATCTCATATTAGATGTATCTGGAGTATACCCAGCAGGGATTTCGAATGCAACTGGGACTTCAGAAGCAGTTGTGGACGTAACCGCAGGTGGTATCGTGACCGACAACCCTGCAGTTGCGACGACCGTCGACTCTACAAACCGTGCCACCACCTCTGAAGGAGTAAGCGTTGGAGGTGGTAACGACACAATCTCCGGAGTCGTCGTCTGTAGTGTAGTGGATGGGATGCCAACAGCTGATGTAGCCACCACAGGAACATCTGCAGCGCTTGTAACCTGTACAGAAGTAGGAACAATTGACATACCTGACAGTGCGGATGGAGCAAAATGTATAACACGGGAAGTCTCTCCAGCTCCCATACCAGCACCTGTCCTTTCACGTCTCGAACGTCTGATCAACTTGTGTATGTCCTCCTCTTCTTCCTCTGACTCACTATCATCCACCGTCCTCTTTCTCTTCCCCAACGTCCTCTCTCTAGTCACCAACATCCTCCTCGCCTCATCCGTAACGTCGTCAAGATCGGAGTCAGCCACCGTCGTAGCTGCTCTAGTCACAATCACTTCCCTCACCTGTGCAGCAGAGACCTGCACTTCTTCATGTGGATCAAAACGATCCATGTCGAAGAAACCTTGGCCGCCAAATGCAGCATCAAGGTCTACATCCTCTTCAGCCGGCACAACAGGCGCAGCAGGTACAGCTTGAGGTGCTCCCGCCTGTCGTGGTTGAGGATCTCTGAACTCGTCCCCAGCAGCAGGAACATACCCCGGGTTTATTAAGAACCCAAAGAGTGGAGTATGCCTTGGACGACGTTCAGGCTTGCTCCTCGCACTGGATGTACGGCATTGAGCAAAGATACGTATGCTCACATTCTCCACGTATCTTATCGGGCGTCGTTGAGGCAAATTCGGAGCCACATGGTTCAAGATCATCTGGATGAATCTTGGATACATTATGAACCGCTCACGAACCATCGCCCTCCTCTGTCTGTCGATCTCGTAAAAGACCATCTGACTAACACTATAACGTTTGTTATAAGTCAGCGTAGTCATTGCGGACTGCATGGTCGCACCCATACCATCAGTGCCCGCCTTCCTCCCAGACATGCATACTATCATAACGTGCATGAGGAAGCGCCACTGATCAAGTAGGAACCCCTTCCGTCTCTGGGTATCGCCCAATGGACCAGAATAGCCCATTCTTAGAAATGCTCCATCACGAAACGGAGCCACAAACTCCGTAGGGTCATCCCTAGTCTCTTCACCAAAATGTAACGCCACCCGTATTTGTTCAGACGAGAACTGAACTTCTTGATTATTGACTGTTGCTCTCATAATCGGGGGCTCAACACGACAATCATACTCCACCGTCTGCCAGAAATCCTCGATATTGGGTAAGGATATCGGCAGAGTCGTCGTGATTGCGTGAAATATCCTCGAGCGTATGAGGAAAGAAATGATCTCACGGTAGTCTTCAACACCGCTCATTTCCGGGTCTAAGGTGATGAACATGTTGTGACCCGGAAAGAATTGCCTCTGGTTATCACCGTCATCTCCTCCAGCACCTCCAGCACCGGCAACAGCAGCCATCTCTGCAACAAACGAACCAAGTTAGATAAACATTAAGACATATCACAAGTTCGCTTGTTACCATGAGCGAAGTTGTGATAAAAACTGTACAGGCGAAGTTAAAGTTGGGGCGAAGTTGAAAACAACTTCGCTTCATCTTTAAGTTCGTCTAATAATTGTTAAGTTAAAAGGATCCAGGCGAAGTTAAAGTTGGGGCGAAGTTGGGAACAACTTCGCTTCATCTTTAAGTTCGCCTCACCACAACATCGCCTCAGGCGAATTTATGTTTCAGGCGAAGTTGAGCATCAGGCGAAGTTACGGATAACTTCGCCTCAGGTGAATTTAAGCTCCAGGCGAAGTTACGGATAACTTCGCCTAAACCTTAACTTCGCCTGAATCTGAAACGGCGACAGTAAGGTTAATCGAAATCCGGAAAACCGGTGTTTCGATTAACTTTGACGATTGAGGAGGCTCAAACACATGATATTAATGATAACTAAATGACCAGGTTGTACATGAACACGTAAAACAAGTTTTGAAATTGGGTATAGGTTTCGAACATCCGAGGTCGTTAACCGGGTGTCGAAACAACCTAGGATTAACAACATCGAACATCGAGTAAAAGATATAGAATCCAAACACACCTTGAATACTAACTGAAATCGGAAAAAGGATAATCGGATGAAAATCGAGTTAAGTTCGCTGAGAAAACGGATAATAAGTTCGCTGATATTTAGAATAATGAACTGTTTGACTCTTGAAAATCCTTATATAGGGGCGAAGTTATACAGGCGAAGTTACGGTTAACTTCGCCTAGGCGAAGTTATCCACAACTTCGCCTGTTCAACAACATCGCCTATATTTACAAAATTTAACCTTATAATTTTAACATTTTTTCAATCAAGTTATAACACTTTCCTTTAAGAACTAAATGACACGATCAAGTCCAAGTAACCTTTTATAAAAGCAAACAACTACATAAAAAGAAAACTTTTAACAATTAAAGTATAAGGGATCAAATTTCAGTCTCGATAGGGACTGCTACGTTTTTAGAAAAGATCCGAACAGGAATCATACTAACAACGTGACTGTCACATAGATCCGTGTTTAGCTGTATTATGACATATAGAGACAGGTTGTAAGCAGGTAAATAACTTAAGATGGTTTTCATCGTTTCTGTGATACGAGTTAAGTTCAATTAAACTCAAAATTTAAGTGGGCAACAACTCAGAGATTATGATGCCTCCTATCTATTCTCAAAGCGTATTTGGCTTTCCCCAAGTCACCCCAATTGACTTCGACCCTTAGTGTCTGATTAAGTTTGTAATTACTCTTCATCTCCTTCCCGTTCTCTTTCTTACTCCATGATTAAGAAGTCTTGACATTTTGAACTCTAAAATGTTTCAATAACTCAAAAGTTTTTTTTTTTTTTTTTTTTTTTTTTTTTTTTTTTTTTTTTTATGATAAACATTTACATAGACTTCAGAGTAGTAACCAACTGCAAGTCCCGAATCTGGATCACTGCAGTTTCTTGAAACGCTATCTTCACGGGAATCAGAACACTTACGGGCTCGTGTATGATTGGGTAATCGCTTTTCTGCCTATCATTCGGAAAGATATATATGAAGACATGCAGAACTCGTAAGGAGTTTCCACGTAAAATCAAGTAGTTTTAGTTTGTATCACATCTACTTTTACGCACCATAAAAACATACCATGACATACAATGACTGTCCGAAAGCCTTTTAAGCCTAATAACTTCACTAGTTAAGCACACAGAATCAGTATATCTATCATTTTCCAAGGTTGGATCAATTTTCTGATTAACATAGCAAACGTACTTCTTACGAAGTAGTAGACTTGAAAAATAATTTCATTTCCCTTTTTTTTCAAAATTTTAACATTAATTGCCCCGACCAAAACAAAGTCATCAGGTAAACGGCTATCCCGAAGATCCAATGGATCAGCTGGACCGACCACAAACTAGTATGTGTCCTTATAACTAAGTATGATCGACTAATTTTAAGCGAAAGAATGAAAACTCATCATAAACCGCCCCGGTCACTTTCAGTAATCTGGTTAATGGCTATCCTCAAAATCTACAAGTAGAAAATGAGGACCAAAACATATCCGAAGACAAGTCCTTCAAACTGATGTAACCGACATATTTTTAAGCGATAGTGACCCTGTTTTTTTTTTAAATATTACAAGAAAAGCATGGTTACTCGGGATTGATCATCCCATTTAGCTCGATAAGGTTTTGAAATCTTGTTTTATCAAACGCTTTAGTATAAAGATCAGCGAAATTATCAAGCGTATCCACCTTTTCAAGCACTATCAGTTTCTTCTCAGCACAATCCCGTATGAAATGATGACGTATGTCAATATGTTTAGTTTTACTATGTTTCACGGGATTGTTAGTTACTGAGATAGCAGCTGTGTTATCAATGCAAATAGGAGTAAGTAAGAAATTCAGACCATAGTCGCGCAACTGTTGTTGAATCCAAAGAACCTGGGAGCAGCAGTTGGATGCTGCCATGTATTCTGCTTCACAGGTTGAAATTGCGACCGAAGTCTGTTTCTTGCATTGCCACGACACCAATCTGCCACCAAGAAACTGACATCCTCCTGTTGTTGACTTCCGACTCTGATTGCACCCTCCATATCAGAATCTGTGTAGGCGACTAGCTCCAAGTCTCCTCCTCTCGGGTACCACAACCCCAGCTTCGGTTTGCCCTTGAGATACCGCAAGATCCTCTTCACACCTTTCATGTGAGATTCCTTTGGGTTTGCCTGAAAACGAGCACAAAGACAAACAGCAAACATTATATCAGGCCTAGAAGCAGTTAAGTACATTAAAGAACCTATAATAGCCCGATACTGAGTTGGGTCCACATCTGCATCACCGTCTGACTCAGCACCCAATTTGTGATTGACGCAGATAGGAGTGTCGAATGGAGTGCTGTCCTCCATCTTGAAGCGTTTGAGCACATCATGGACATACTTGGTCTGATGAATGAACATCCCATCCTTCTTCTGATCAACCTGCAATCCTAAAAAGAAAGTTAGTTCACCCATAGTACTCATTTCAAACCTTTTCTTCATGATGTCCTCAAACTCCTGACACATGGAGACTTTAGATGCAGCAAAGATAATGTCATCCACGTAGACTTGCACCAGCAGGAAGTCGCTTCCTTCTCTCTTAACGAACAACGTGCTATCAATCTTCCCTCTTTCAAAACCATTTTCAAGCAAGTAATCTGATAAAGTCGAATACCAGGCACGAGGTGCCTGATATAGTCCATACAATGCCTTGCTTAACTTGTACACGTGATCAGGAAAGTCTGGGTCAGGAAAACCCGGAGGTTGCTCAACATACACTACCTCATCAACTTTCCCATTCAGAAACGCACTCTTCACATCCAACTGAAATACCTTCATCTTCTTATAAGCAGCGAACGCAAAAAACAATCTAATGGCTTCCAACCTTGCGACAGGAGCGAACACTTCATTATAATCAATCCCCTCTTGTTGATTGAATCCTTTCACAACTAGCCTCGCCTTGTTTCTTATGATAATCCCTTTCTCATCTCTCTTGCACTTAAACACCCATTTTGTGCCTATCGCATGCACATTCTTCGGTTTTTCAACCAAATCCCAAACTTCCATTTTCTTGAACTGAGCCAACTCTTCTTGCATGGCTTCGACCCACGAGCTGTCCTTTAAAGCCATTTGATAATTTTTCTGTTCAATCTGGCTGATAAAGCAGGTGTACAAGCATTCGTTGATTATTCCTGTCTCCTTAATGCTTGTGTAAACACAGGTGTGCTCATCCAAGCTACGTCTTGTTTGTACACCGGAGGACACATCACCAATCACATTCTCCAAAGGGTGATATTTTTATGAATTCTCGTGGTCGGAACAGAACCGACATGTAAATTGTCTTCCAAGTTAGAAGAGAGCTCGTCAATGGTTGTTTCATGCTGAGAGTGAAATGGATTGAAAAATTCTTCTTCAGTCGAGGCAGCAGGGGTATCGACAGCATTTGATGAGGAAGGTTGACATTTATCAATAAGCTGTCTTTGCAATAGATTTTCTTCCTCATCAAGGATCATCTTCGTAGCAACTCTTTCTTCTTCTTTAGAGATATCTAAATCCGGTATGTTAAAAGACTTAAAAAGTTTAACATAGTCGAAAAACTCCGCAGGTCCGTTGCTTGGTTTTGGCGGTTGGTAACTTGTGATATCTGTGTTACACACCACCTCAATCTTGCTTGTCGATGTATTGAAGACACGTCTGTTGGGTGTCCCAACAACATAACCGACTAAGATTCCTTCATCGGCTACTTCACCAAATTTAGAATTTGTCTTCAAAATCGAACAAGGGGACCCGAATGGTTCAAGACCACTCAAGTTGGGCTTTCTCCCATGCATAAGCTCATAACATGTCTTACCCAGTCTTTTAACAGTTAAGACTCTATTCAGAACATAACAGGCTGTAGCAACAGCTTCAGCCCAAAACACCACAGGAAGCTTTGAATCAGCCAGCATAGTTCTGGCTCCTTCAATTAACGTTCGGTTCTTCCTTTCAGCCACTCCATTCTGTTGCGGTGTATAAGGAGCGCTGTATTGGTGTTCAAGCCCTCTCTGAAGACAGAAGATCTCCATTTCAAAATTCTTGAACTCTGTTACATTGTCACTTCTGATGAACTTAACCCTTTTATCCATAACGTTCTCAACTTTGGTAATCAAATTCTTCACCATCTGAGCCGTTTCATCTTTTGATTTCAGGAAATATACCCACGAGTATCGTGAGTAGTCATCAGTGATCACCAAGCAGTATGAAGTACCTCCTAGACTTTTTGCATACACGGGACCGAAGAGATCCATGTGAAGCAATTCTAGAGTACTGGCAATTGAATTTACTTTCTTGGTGAGATGGGATTTCTTGTGCTGCTTTCCCTTCTTGCATGCTATACATTTATCTTCAAAATTGAAATTTTTCAAGGGAACGCCCAGCACAAGCCCATTCTTGACAATGTGGTTCATCTTCCGAAGATGAATATGTCCCATTCTCCTATGCCACAATTCGGACTCTGTTTCACTCGCTTTTGTCAAAAGGCATGACTCAGCCGTGGCCATTTCAGTTGATCTCATATCCATAATGTACGTATTCCTATCACGAGGAGCCTTCATCAAAATCCACTCCTCTGGTATCTGAAAACCCGGTTTCAGCACGATCGCCTCGTTCTTTGTAAAATGAACGGCGTACTCCTTATCACAAATTTGCGACACACTCAGCAGATTGTGCTTCAATTCTTCTACAAAGTTGACAGTCTCCAACGTCATCTTTCCGTTCGACACCGTTCCCTTTCCAGTAATATTGCCTCTACTTTCTCCGGCAAAACTTACTCTCCCTCCTTGAACAGGTTTCAAATCGTGTAACAAATATTTGTTACCCGTCATGTGCCGGGAACAGCCGCTATCTATAACCCAAAGATTGTTGGCAGCCCTGTTCAACTGTTCCTGCACAATAAAGCAAAAGATTAGAATTTCGGGACCCAAGACCAATTGGTCTTGGATCTATACATCCCAAACTTTGGCTTTCCAAATTTAGTATCTCAGTAACTCCTGTAAGTCCCATTAGGAGATCTCATTGAAGATTGATTGTAAGGCCTTCTAAACCTTTGTGAATTGAAAGAATTATAGCTTGTGGTTTGATTATTAGAAGTGTAAAACTGAGATTTGTTTCTATGAAAACCTGAATTATTCACATTTTTGAATTTTAAGTGGTTTTCATTTTTAGGAGCATGATAATTACTATTAGGTCTATTCTCAGCTTTAGTAGGCCTTACACCTCTGAATCGCTGCTTCAGAGGGCAATTTGCAACAAGATGTCCTAATTGATTACATCTAAAGCAACACCTATGCTCAACCTTTTTATCAACCGGTGGTTTAGATGTCGAGGCTATATTACCGCCCGTTCGTCTCACATATGGTGGGACGTACGGGTTTAGTGGAGTACTCTTTTTATTCATTTTATCTTTTTCTCCACTCTTGGGTAACACAACCTCCTCTTTTGCCTTACCAGACTCGGATGACTTATCCGAATCTGACGAGACCGGACTTTGATCAGAAATTTCAACAGTTGAAACAGGCGAACTTGTTTCGCCTCTACTAACATTTGGTTCTTTGACAGTTACTTTAATCGGCACTGTCTGAGCAACCTCAAAATCAACAGATTTCTGAACACTAGGGTTAAAAGTGTAATTGTGATTGTACGGTGGTGGAACCTCATGATAACCGATTCCTCCTCTCTTAGTAGAGGAACCTTGATCACTAACAAGGTGATCAAGAATAGCAGAAGAATTTCTGAACTGCTCCAGTTTTCGATTCAGTTCCACCACTTTCACCTGGTGGTCAGCAATCTGTTTTTCTCTCTCAGCAATTAGTTTGGTCTTTTCTTCCAAAACCTCATAACTTAAATCAATCACTTCAATTTTTTCAGCAAGTTTAGTTTTTAAACTTTTAACATCTTTTTCACAAGCTTTTATTTTAATTTTATAATTATTTTCCTTGATTTAATAAAGTGATGATCTTCTTTTAAGTTTTTAAATTCAGCATCCAACCTAACATACTGATCAGTTATGGTTGCTAATTGCTCAGACAAGTTCTCACATTTTGAACAAGTAGTTTTAGAGCATACCTCGGAGAGCTTGTCATTAACGTCTGCCATAAGAGCCTTTTCTTCTCCGGCAGCCTTCTCATTTTCTTCTGTTTCTACCTTTGCCAAATTTGCCTGCTCAAAAGTTTCTTTAAAAACAGGTTCCAGTTGTATTCACCATCTCCTCTGGAAATCATGGCACTGTAATCTTTTCTACCCTCACTTTGCTGTGGAGACCTACCCTGACTTCGTTCCACACGCTCATTCCTGCATTCTTTTGCAAAGTGCCCGTTTTGTTGACAATTGTAGCATCTCACCTTTGTCTTGTCAAACCCTGGCTTACCACCGACAAACTTCCTTCCAGTCTTATTCATAAACCTCTTCACCCTCCTTACAATCATGGCCATCTGCCATTGTAGATCCATTTCTTCCATATCGTCAGCATCAATCTGATCGTAATCTTTATCCAACATAGCTGGATCAACAATCTTCCCTTGAATGTAGTTCTCATAGGAAGCAATGAAAGAAGCATAGAGGCCAAACTGCTCTTCAGCAGACTTGACACTCATAGTCATCTTGGAGTAGTTGTTGCTGGGAGCACTTGAAGAGCAACTACTCTTGCTTGCCTGGGGTTGAGAACCACTAGATCCAGCTGCTACATAGCAAACATCCCCATTTGTGTTAACTGACACATGCCCCTCATGTGATGAGTTGGGGCCCGACTCTCCCTTCGAGTAGTAAGCAGCCGATTCAGTCTTTGAGCCTGAGCTAGTGTTGACTTTAGCTCCATACATACTTGGATCTTGAACCTGATCCATAGATGTCTCCTTTCTTACCATGTTAAGCTCAAAGGTCCTGAGCTTGTTGACTGTCGTTTCGAGATCATAAGTGGGAAAGTCCTTGTCTTCCCTCATCAGCACAGTGTACATCTCCCATTTTGGTGGGAGAGCATCCAGAAGCTTCTCAACTATCTCTTCTTCTCTGTAAGAAATGGAATAGTTGCTCAGTTCAGTCATCAGATGATAATATCGAGTGATGATATCATCTAATGATTCATTCTTCAAATACTTGAAGACTGAGAACTGGGTCTTGAGCAGTTTTATTTTTGAAGCCCGGATTCCTACATTTCCTTCAAATCTGCTCTCAAGGGCTTCCCAAAGCTCCCTTGCTGAAGTGTACTTCCTAAAAGTATGAAGGATCTCCTGTGGAAGAGCCATGGTAATAGCAGCATGAGCCTTGCTCTCAGCCTCATACATCTTCTTCTCTTCTTCTTCCATTTTACTATACTTCTTGATTTGGTCACGACCTTCATACTCCATAATTGGTGGAATATAACCATCCTGGATGCATACCCACATCTTCGCATCCTGGTATTTGACGTACTGTATGAACCGATCCTTCCATGCAACGAAATCGGTTCCCTTCAGCAATCTTGGGGCCTTGGTAGCTGACCCTGCTTCAACTTCCATCTTCACTAACTCAGAGATATTGATCGATGACATCTTTCCCGAAAAGTAAGAGACCTGAAAAATTAAGAATTTTTTTTTTTTTTTTTTTTTTTTAAGTATTGAAGGCGAAGTTACGGATAACTTCGCTTGAAATAGGCGAAGTTGTAGAGAACTTCGCTGACTAACTTCGCTGATTCTTAACTTCGCTTGAGGTAAGCGAACTTAAGAGGTAGGCGAAGTTGTAGAGAACTTCGCTTGAACTAGGCGAACTTGAGAAGGTAGGCGAAGTTGTGATAACTTCGCTTAACCTTATATCTTTGCCGAAACCCTACGAACAGTGACGGCAACTTCGCCTGATGAACACGAAGTTTCTGCAGATCTGTAAATCGGATTTTAACGAGGTTTTTGACGGTGTAAAGGCTTGAACACGATGGTAGGAGGTAAGAATGATCAATAACACAGAAAACACGTCCCGCGAATAGTCGAAACGGAACGATTTCTACACCCGCGTGAATATCCCGAACCTCACAATCGAGCAAACGCTCTGATACCAATTGTAGGTTCCCTGGACGGATCGCACGAGATATCGCGGTCTACTCAGGTGCGGAATCCCTGCGTAGATCGTTACGAGTATAGAACACAAACACACGAATACATGAAACACGTTATATATTATAACCGAACTCACGTGATGTAAATATCACTGATACAGACTCTCGTCGACTCGATCGACTCACTTACTAACTCACTGAACAACTCGTTAACTAATTGAACGATTTTTTTAAACCAAGCCGTAAGCTTGTATTTATATACACGACAACTTCGCCTGACATGTTCAGGCGAAGTTGTCCATAACTTCGCTTGTTCAACAAGTTCGCCTAGGCGAACTTGTTAACAACTTCGCTTTAAACAAAAACATAAATAACAATACAGACTCGATTACAGACACTAGACTATGAACTACTGACATTCATGCACCAACAGTAAAACCCCGCCTGGAGCGCACGATGACCGAGTATAGTTCGACGCAGGCAGACCAAACCAGCTGATAATCCGTTTGTTGTTGGCTATATGTCGGATCCTCAAGATAAGTGGCAGACGTGTCACACATATGGTTTATAACATTTTCATGTTATCTAAGGTTTATAACATTTTCATGTTATCTAAAGTTTCAGCATTTTCATGTCCACATGTTTGGGACTTTCCCCAGTTTTATCTAAGGTTTAAACATTTTCATGTCTCTCAAGTAATGGCTTTGTCGCCAGAAAATAGGCTCTACTGCCAGTAAGCAGGCTCTATCGCCAGTAAATGGGCTTTATCGCCAGAATTATCTAACTTTGTTTTAACAGATCGAAAATCAGCCAAGTCGCTAAGTGTAGAGATATTACTAAGTTGTTTTTTAACTTAGCAAATCTCAAAAGCATGGTGAATAAAAAGATCAGCAATTGGAGACATTGTGTGTAAGTTTGTCAACTTATTATCATCTGCGAAGGTACACTTTTATACTTATTCTTTCCTTTGCATTTTATTCGAAATATGATCACTCGGCTTAATTGTGTCAAGTCTCACTTATAGAAGTTTTAAACATATATTTTCTAGATGTGTTATCCTTGAGATATTTTTCTAAATATATTAAGGACATGTTCTCTACAATACACCAACCTCAAATATTGTATTTTTAAATATGATAAGTTTTGGGAATATATTTCATAGATATATTATACTTAACATATCTTAATTTAGAAAGTTTAAGACCATTTTGGATGCGTTATGTTAAAAACATATCAAATTGATTTCTCTTAAAAGTATTTATCAACACTCTAGATTTAAAGATATATTATTTTTAAGATAATTTATCTTAAAAACATATTTTTAGAGATATAACCCTTAGAATATTTTATTCTAAAATATGAAGAATTTAAGGAATATATTTAGGACATATTATCCTCAAGATAATCTATTTCAAAATCTTATAATTATTTCACGAGACATGTTCTAAGTAAAACATATTCAGATAAATTATCTAAAATGACATACAAAACACAATGC
Organism: Bidens hawaiensis; assembly: GCF_021521415.1. Classification (NCBI taxonomy): domain Eukaryota; kingdom Viridiplantae; phylum Streptophyta; class Magnoliopsida; order Asterales; family Asteraceae; genus Bidens; species Bidens hawaiensis. Next base: position 77,738 of record NW_027495247.1, read on the forward strand.
TAAAGCCACAATATCATATCATTACTAACATTAAATGCAGATAGATAGAAAGACAATGAAAGGGCTTCATCTTCAACAAGTGGAAGATCCCTTCACCCAAGCATTGCTAGATGTTCAAAAGTCAAGATAACATGGGCTTCGTCTTGAAAAGTCAAGATCCCTCCACCCATGTATCCTATTATCCTAAGCATGATTATTTAAAGACAGAAAAATAAATTATTCAACAGGCCATTACAAACCAACACCAAACCACAAACAAACATACTTAAAAATTAGGCTCAGACCTTGTCTTTTCTGCCTTCATTGCCCAGTTGTGCTTCATCACCAATCGCCTTCACCGCATCCTTGATCGCCACCTCCACAGCCTCTTCCGCTGCCTTCTCCGCTCCTCTCGGACCCACTTCCTCCACACCTTCACCATTTAGCTCGGCCAAAACTCTCTCCCAAGCAGCCACATCCTAGAAAGGAGTCTCAACACCAGCATCTTTGGCCTCCTTAGCCATCTTGAGTCGAGACTGGAAGATTGAGATCGCCGCGGATTTCTTGGCCCCTCAGCAACCTCTTGGATCCTCATCAGAGTACTTGCCTCATGGTGGACCAACTCCCTCCTGGCCAACGCGAGTTCCTATTTCAAGTCCTCGTTCTCCTTATTCTTCTTGTCGAGAAGATTGGTCTTAGCAGTCCCAATCTTCAGCATCTCGGCAATACGGGTGTTGGCATCAAGGAGCTCATGATGGAGATCGTTGTATTTTGAGAATAACAGTCCTAGTCCCTGCCCAAAATTAGAATATCCTCAGCATACGATATCTTCGATACAAAAGGATATGTTATAAAGACCTACCTGGTTGAACTCAAGATCACATGTCGAAGAGGAGTCGGAGGTGCCCTAGGTCTTCCTCTTTTTTGAACCCTTGGCACGATTGCTTTCGGGTTTTGACTTGAGAACGGGAGCGGCTTCTTTCTTCCTGGTGCTACGGGTGGAGACCATGCTGTCAATATCGTCAAGAACAAAAACTGGAGCGAATTTACTTACGAAAATACAGGTTAGTATCTCTAATCCTTAAATTTTCCTACTAACATATCAATATTTCTTACCAGACATAACGGAGCCTGCTGACGGCGATGGTTCTCGGAGGCTTGACTGGAAGTAAAACGTCCTTTCCTCCTCGTCAATAAGAAAGAAAGAGTTAAGCTTGCTCTCAGTCTTTTTGGTGGGAGGGGCAATCTCGAAGAACTTCAAAGCTGCAAATAACAAAGAAAAAAGCATATCAGTTACAAATATATCAGCATACATCTTCAAGATAATGTATCCTACTTTTGGTGACCCAAAGATACGGAAGATTGTTAGGATGAGGAAGAGAATCTCTCCTAACAAAAAAGAATTGTTTCTTCCACTGGTCGTTATTTTGGGTGTTTCTCAAGACAAGTGGGGTACAGTCAGATTTGGTTTTGAGAAGCTATCTTGAGGAACCGTGGCTGCGAAGGTCATACACCAAAGCATGTTCAGAAAGGGTGAAATCAAGGGCATGGTCGGTGATTAATCTTTCCAATTCGAACAAGGTCCTCCAAACCAAGGGCATGGTTTGGGCAAAACTAAGACCAGTTCTGATGAAGAACTCGGTGGTAAAGGCCGGGAATGGGTAAGAAAAGCCGATTTTAAAGGGCAACACGGAAAGTAGATCCAGGTTCTTGAAACAAGGTCAGAAGAAACGGCAGCATCAAAGGGTCTAAAGATAGTTCCCGAGGGAAACAACCTTGAGACTAAAGATTCATAATATCGGTGTTGCTAAAAGTACATATTTCACTCGCAGGACTTGCGAGGAGATTTTGAGACACAAAATCTTTAATGTCGTGAGGGTGAAGTTTTGGAGCCATGATTTCGTGAAGATAAAGAAGAGAAAGAAAGAAGAAATTACCTGGATAAAGGAATCGATGAAGAAAAGCATTATATATCCGAGTAGATATATGGACGACCTAGGGTTTACTTAGTCATGGATGACTGACACATGTGGCCGATCTATCACCACGCGGGATTTGAATTTCAAAAAATTTTACACCTATAATCCATGTCAACAGCTGTTAAATTTGGGGACAATTGTTAGGGCTCGGATTTTCAGTATCCTAGCAAGCAATATGTTCAGGATGATTCCAAGATACGGTAACAGGTATCCTAAATGTATTGTTTAATTAACAATTTGTTCGCTCTTTTCCTTGTTTACCAGGTCAAGAGATGTGACCACGATTGCCAAAAGATTCGAAACTGCAGATGACTTCAAATAAAACATGATTAACAAGGAAACGTGGGAATTAACGGCTAATTGGAAGGAGTCAATTATCTCCGAAATTATAGGAATTCTTGTTAGTTTATCTTTTGTATAAATAGAGTCATACTTGGATTATATCACACACTTTTTACACTCTTAGCACACGAGACTTACTAGTTCTCGCACTTTGTAATCACGATCCAGTTGAAGCTCCAACACTTGTAATTGATTTTTGTTACTAATAAACTGGTGGTGATAGTTTTCACTACCCGGGGTTTTTTTCTTGTTATCCTCAGGATAACGATTTTTTTCCTAGCAACCAATCACTGTGTCATTACATTTTTGCTTTCGTTTCAACTAAGCACCTAGCCTCATTCACTAATTTGGTTACAACATTTCCTTTGTTAATATTTGACCAAAACAGACATATACCGTCCACTTTCCGTTTTTCTTTTTAACAACAACCACATTGGCTAACCATTTTGGATACTTTACCTCTCTAATCATACATGCCTTCAAGAATTTATGTACCTCTTCCTGGATGATTGCATTTCTCTCCGTGGCAAACTTCCTTCTTTATTGATGGACTTGCCTAAAAGAAGGATCAATTCCGTGTTCATGAGTTATAATGTTCTTAGAAATACCTGTCATATCCTCGTTTTTCCATGCAAAAGTTGTCTTTCTTCGCTGTAGCAAGCATATTAGATCCTTCTCTATGGATTCTTTAATCTCAACTACCTTAGGACTTTAATATCAAGATCCTTCGGGTCTCAGACTATTTCCTTGGAATTTTGTTCCCTTGTCCCCATGACGTTCTTCCTTGTTTTCTGTAATTGCTATGCTTCCCTTAGCTTCTTTGTTGGCTTCATTGAAGAAGTATAGCAATCTTTGGCATATTGCTGGTCACTTTCAATCTTTGTTATCCCCCATGGAGTAGGAAATTTCACACATTGATGGTATGTAAAGGGGACTGCCTTCATTTCATGTATCCAAGGCCTGTCAAGAATGACATTGCAACAAGACAAAGTATCAATAACACAAAATTTTTGGATAGAGTTTACTCCCTCGATGTAGATGGGAAGCTTGATGTCCCCCAGTGTGTTATTTGTTTCTCCACTGAATCCTACAAGGACTGAGGATCTTGGGACGATTTTGGATTCTGGAATATTCATCTTTTTGAACACCTCCAGCTGGATGATATTGACTGAACTCCCGCCGTCAATAAGGATCATGCGAACATAGTGGTTAGAAATAAATAAGGTAATGACCAAACCGTCGTGATGAGGATCTTGCTCGTTCTTCCTCAGCCATCTTGCATTATCACCTAAGCTTCTAATAGCGAGCATTACTCATCCCATACCCATAGAGAAGTAGTAATCGGATATCTTTAGGGGCAGGTGCCTTCTCATTCTTCTTCAGCCATCTTGCTTTATCACCTAAGCTTCTAATAGCGAGCATTACTCCTCCCATATCCACAGAGAAGTAGTAATCGGATATCCTTGGACAATCTTCATCGTCCTCTTCTTCCTCTAAAGCATTGATTTTCTGATTGGTCGGTTTGGAATATGGTTTGGAATTGTTGTTCATATAGTAGGATCCTTGTCTCTTGTCTTGAAATTCATTTTTTGTTGGATTGTTTTGCTGATCTTGTATCCTCTGATCTTCCTCTAACCTAATAAACCTTAGAGCTCGGTTCCAAACTTCATCTAGGTTCCTGCAAAGGATCATAACAAGATCTTGATAAAATGGAGAGTCCTTTTGTAATCCCATTTTGAATGCCTCAACAGTAGTCGAGACATCCAGGTTCGGGATCTCTAAGGCCTCTCGCCCAAACTTAGTGAGGAATTGTCTAATGGGTTCCCTACGAGTCTAGACAATCCTATATAAATCACTAGTCAAGTTTTCAAAGGATCTACTACATGAAAATTGGCTATTAAATAGATTAATCAAATGAGAAAAAGAAGTAATCAAATAGGGAGGAAGACTTAGCAGCCATTTTAGGGCAGATCCTGTGAGTGCTAATCCGAAGCCTTTGCACAAACAAGCTTCTTTCAGCTTTTCTAGAATAGGACTAATTTCCATCCTCTCTCGGTACAAGGCTACATGTTCTTCAGGATCAGTGGACCCATCATATAATTTCATGCCAGTGGTGGTGAAGCGCTTTGGTGTTTCAGTATCACAGATTGGTGGAGCGAATCTGAATGCGTTATGACTCCCCACTGGCATCTTTGGGATGGGTTTGATAACACCGGTACACTGGATATCATGTCCTTGAGTTTTTATAACTCTCTGGCTATCGCTTGATTTCTTTCCCATAAGGGTTGTAGGACCTTGGCTGATGATGAACGATAAATTATGTCTGGAAACCCAAGGATCCTGATTGAAAGACTAAGGATCCTTGAAGCTGGTGACCTGAGGATCCTGGATGGTAACCTGAAGATCCAGACTGGAAGGTGGGGGATCCTTTTGAGAATTGGCTGAAGGATCTTAAATGATGACTTGAGGATCCATGCTGAAAGATGGATGATCCTTGAGAATGCTGGGTAGAGGATCCTTTTTGAAAGAAATCCGAAGGTCCCTGTTGATGATAAGAGGATCCTGGATATCTTTAACTTGGGAAATCTGGAGTGCTGAAGTCAAGTATCTTCGGGATGATGGAACTTGAGTCTTTAGCAGTCTTCCTAGCTTTCTTGATCTCCTCAATCTCGTGCAGGATCCTTTGGTTGGTTTTGCTCTGCTGCTCCATGAAGTTTTTCATTTGTGCATACAAAACAGAAACATCATTGTTAGCAGTTATTGTTTGGGAGACAGTAGCCCATTTTGATCCAGATAAAACGACGGTCTCCATCTTCTGAACAACAGTTGTGGGCTTTGAGGGCTTCACGGAGGAAAGTAGTGGTGGCAAAGACATTTGAGACGAAACACTCGAAGCAGTGGTTGTAGAAACAACTTTTCCTTAAGAGGCCATTGAATGATAATTTTGAGTATAGGAATTGAACAAAGGTATAAATTTTTGGGATTAAATAACCAATGGCCCCACAGTGGGCGCCAAATTGTTTTGGTCAAAAAATTAGTTTAAGGATCAACTAACCAAATTCGTATGTGAGGCTTGATGCTTGTATGAATGAAATGATAAAAGTACTAAATGCAATGACGAACAACGAGATTTATACCAGGAAAAGCCCTTGGTAACTAGTATACCTCTGGCACAAAAACCTCGAGTAGTGAAAACTATCACTACCAATTGTATTATGCTCAAAAATTGATTACAAAGATCAGAACTTAGGCTGAAATGAGTACAAAGTGTAAGTAATTCTACCGAGAATTATAAGTAGGCTATCTGTATTGTGTGTGCTTTCAACCATAGTTTAACAATATATATAAATATATATATATATATATATAACAAGTTTACAAACGGCTATAAACTAATTCACCTATAAATTAGGCAATGAACTCCCACTCTTTCTTCACCGTCGTTGCTTCGTGGTTGATGAGCTGGAAAAAGTAAGTAAAAGTATCTTTCGTGAAAATAGGACAGCCGGTAGGCATGTTCAAATATCTTCAAATAAGATAAAAAGAATTTCAGAGACAATTGTTAGGGATCCTTGAACCATACTGGATCCTTGGTCCTGGCAGCAGCCATTTATGAGCGCTGAGGATAATTGATCATCAAGTATCAATGATCTTGGTCCCAACACCTGCTATCTTGAATTATACTTGTATATCGTGCGCTCTTGGAGGGGTGTAGAAACCCATATGCTAGAAAGGTGAAACCTTTAAACATTTGAAGGGGTTTGAATCGCTTAAACTTAAAATAGATGACCAATATCTGTCTTGTGTCATGATCCTCAAGGATTTTTGCATAACATTCAAACCTTGGTGAAGGTGGGTGTTAGGCAGGCTAACACCCCTCCGATGCTTAAGTCAGTATTCTTTTATTTGTAGAATAATAATAAAAATAATGAAAATGATAAGGATAAGGCACGTACTTGATATTAATAGAAGAATAACTTTTAACTTACATGAAATAGGTTTTGAGATGTATTAAATTCCATGAATTTGGAAGTATCTCTCCATCCATAGTTGCTAACCAATATGCTCCTTTACCTGCTCCTGAATCTATTAGATATTGTCCTTTCCATTTTGATGCAAACTAGCCCTCACTTAGTTCGATGGTGTTCTTAAAGGTCATTTTGAGTACTAAATCCCCTACTTGAAATATTATGATTATTATGTTTTTTATATGCTTTAGTGATCCTTTGTTGGTATGTCGCTATACTAATCCTGGTTTGGTCTATGATTTTATCAAAGGTGTCTAGATCGTGGATCAGCTGTTCATTGTTGCTTTCAATTTCCTAGAGTTGGATCCTTGCCGTCAGGATCACCATTTATGTGGTAATTATTGCCTCGGCACTTTTTGTCGCATTGCACGTTTTGCTGTAGTCCTATCTACTCAAAGAGCAAAAGGTAATTCTTCTACCTACTTTCTGTTCTTGTCATCTGATTTCTTCTTCAAGTTGTTGATGATGATTTTGTTGCTGTATTCGATTTAGCCATTTGCTTGATGGTGGACAAGAATTGAAGTTATCATCTTGATCCCCAAACTTGCACAAAAATCTGTTGTTCTTTTTCCAATAAATTGGGATCCATTGTTACATGTTATTTCTGGTTTAATCCCAAACCTTGTAAGGATATTGCGCTTTATAAAGCGTATGGCTTCTTTTTCCCTGGTTTGTACAAATGCTTCAGCTTCGTTCCAATTAGAGAAGTAGTCCGTAATTGAAAGCATGAATACTTTTCCTCTGGGTGCTTTTGGTAATTTTCCAACTATTCCCATTCCCCACTTCATGAATGGCCAAGGGGATATAATTGGATGCATCAGTTCTGCTGGTTGATGAAGCACATTGCTATGTCTTTGACAAGCATCACATTTCTGAGCATTATCCAAATCATCACTATTCTTAGTATTTTGGAGAAGAGTGATCTGTCCCCAGTATGGTTACTGCAATCTTCTTCATGGATATCTTTTAATACTTCTTGGATCTCAGGGTCCTCAAGGAATCTAAGGTAAGGACATGCTAATGATTTCCTATATAAAACATCATCCAATAAAATAAAACGTGACACTTTAATTCGAAAGTATTTATGATTTTTTTCATTAGCTGGATTTCTCAACTTTGCAAGTATGTCTTGATCGGCAGGTTCCAGGATCCTTTTGCTCCATGAGGATCCTAAATTTTGAAAAGTTTCGAAGGATGCTTCTTTTACTTCAGGATCCACTAAGTCAATTGCTAGATGTAAGATATATTTTATTGGGATTTTACTATATGTTGGTACCTTGAGGGTTGATCAAAGGTTTGCTAAGGCGTCAGCTTTAGCGTTATCCTCTCGGGAAACCTGTTCAATGTTGTGGATCACAAATTATTTTGCCAACTCCATGACTATTTGTAGGTGTATGGTCAATCTTTTGCCTTTTACTGCATAGGATCAATTAAAATGGTTAGTAATTAACAAAGAATCGACGTGTACCTTTAGCTACTTGATCTTCAATCCATAGCAATCTACAATTCTGCAAATTAAAGCACCGCATTCTGCTTTGTTATTCGTTGCTTGAAATCTACACCTGACAGATTGGGTATTATTTTGGTCAAAAATCGGTCTAAGGACCACGTAACCAAATTCATAAGTGAGGATTGGTGCTATTATGAACAAAATAATCAAAGTAACGATTGTAGATAGTGAACACGAAGATTTATACGAGGAAAAGCCCTTGGTAACTAGTATCCCGCCGGCATAAAAACCTCGGGTAGTGAAAACTATCACTACCAACTATATTATCAATTAAAATAATGATTACAAGTGATGAACTTCAGCTAGAAATGAATACAAAGATGTGTAGAATGTTCTAAGTAAGCTATTCTCGTATGTTATGTGTTGTGTGTGTTTTCTAGCTTTGTTCAGTATATATAGAAGGAAATACAAATGACTAGTAACTAATTATGCTAAAAATCCGGTTGTAATCTTCCATATCGTCTCTTGGCCGTTGCAAAATGGAGAAACGTGTGTAAAGACTCAGTAAATGTGGCTTCCATGAATGTAGGACATGTAATTGACAAAATCAATCACCTGCACATAAGATAGAAATATTTTCGGAGATAGCTGTTAAGGATCCTTGAACCGTACTGGATCCTTGGTCCTGGCAGCAGACATTTACGAGCACTGAGGATAATTGATCTTCCAGGATAAAAGATCTTGGTCCCAACAGTTATGATCAGCCTTTTTTTAATATATAAATACAAAGGAAGATAACGTCTATTAACTTACTCCTATAAATCCGGCCACGTTCGTTTACTCTTTCATCTTGACCATTTAGGAGCGTGCACAGCAAGGAAGACCTGGTAAAATATGCTCTCCGTAAAAGTAGGCTTTCTGGTAAGCACGTGTTTAACTTGCAAAAATAGATTAGAATATAACTGAAGTCGACTGTTGAGGATCCTTGATCCATTGAGAATCCTTAATCCTTGAAATAGTTGCCAAAAGTAGCTGATCCTCAAGGATCAAGAATCCTGGTCCCAACAATTGTCCCCAAACATGATAGGTGTGAATAGATAACAGCTGTCACGTTTATCCCGAGAAATCTGAGTTAGAAGAATCAGTTCTTCTTTGTCCTGAAAGACTCTGCCAAATGGGAATTTGTTGCCAACCCGCTAGATCCTCAAGGGTAAGATAGCGGATCCAGAGGATATGTGATCCTTCTATTAATGATTGATTAATTATAATCCTGTTGCTTTTTGTGTAGTGTCCAACTTTTCAGATTCTGTCGCCGACCCAGACGGTGTTGAGAAGACAAAGGCGTTTCTGTCTTTGATTCTTTTGACCGGACCTTTAAGATTGTTGGTGAAGAATTGGGTGATTCAGCCGAGAAGACTGCAAGCTCTTTAGAAACCATGTCCAGTAATTTAGAATTCATTCCATAATCATAAACTCAGTAAAAATAAGGAAAAACAATAGATTATAAAGGGCTTATCTTTTTTCGGGCAGATGCACAGAAGTCATCATCCAAGCCTTCCAAGAGTCTGTTGGGTCAGTTCTAGTTAAAGGATGTTGACAGCCTCATTTCTTCTCGGTCCTCTAAGAAGAAGGCCATGAAGAGCTCCAGCCTTGCGCTGCCAAAGATTATGATAACTCGATCCAAGGACACTGTGAAGAGAAAGAAGGACCCTGATGTGGAAGTCCACAATGCCCAACATGTGTTTGACCAGCTTTCGGAGGTAAGGATCCGTACTGGCATAACTCTGAAAGACAAGCTTAATGCAGCACTTCAGGCGGAGAAGGAAGCTCTGAAGGACAAGTTGGCCTTCACGGACATCCGAGCTCAGGAGCAGGCAAAGGTGTGGGTGACAGAGGCATGGCTAATGAGTAGGTGAAGGTAATGGGCGATGAAGGACACAAAGACAAGGCCGATCAATGATCCTTAAGACAATCACCAAAGGTGGATAGGTCATTTTTTTTTAACATGTATATACACAACTTCAAGTAGAAAATAACTGCAAGTCCCGAATCTGGATCACTGCAGCGTCTTGACACTCTATCTTCACGGGAATCAGAACACTCACGGGCTCGTGTATGACTGGGTAATCGCTTTTCTGCCTATCATTCGGAAAGATATGTATGAAGACATGCACAACTCTTAAGGAGTTTCCACATAAAATCAAGTAGAATTAGTTAGTATCACTTCTACTTTTACGCACCATAAAAAGCTACCATGACATACAATGACTGTTCTAAAGTCTTTTAGGCCTAATAACTTCACTAGTTAAGCACACAGAATCAGTATATCTATCATTTTCCAAGGTTGGATCAATTTTCTGTTAATCATAGTAAAGTAACTTCTTACGAAGTAGTAGACTTGAAAAATAATTTCATCTCCCGAAAAGAAAAAATTTTAACATCAATCGCCCCGACCAACTCAAAGTCTTCAAGGAAACGGCTATCCTGAAGATCCAATGGATCAGCTGGACCGACCACATACTAGTATGTGTCCTTCTAACTAAGTATGATCGACTAATTTTCAGCGAAATAATGAAAACACATCATAAACCGCCCCGGTCACTTTCAGTCATCTGGTGAATGGCTATCCTCATATTCTACAAGTAGAAATGAGGACCAAACATATCCGAAGACATGTCCTTCAAACTGAGGCAACCGACATAATTCTAAGCGATAGTGACGTTGTTTTTTTTTTTTTTTTTTTTTTTCATTCAAACACAAACATATGACATGGTTACTCGGGATTGATCATCCCATTCAGCTCAACAAGGTTTTGAAATCTAGTTTTGTCAAACGCTTTCGTGAACAAGTCAGCGAAATTATCTAACGTGTCAACCTTTTCGAGCTCAATCAGTTTCTTTTCAGCACAATCCCGTATAAAATGATGACGTATGTCAATATGTTTAGTTTTACTGTGCTTCACGGGATTGTTAGTTACTTAGATAGCAGCAGTGTTATCAATGCAAATAGGAGTAAGTGAGAAATTCAGACCATAATCGCGCAACTGTTGTTGAATCCAAATAACCTGGGAGCAGCAGTTGGATGCTGCCATGTATTCTGCTTCACAGGTTGAAAGTGCGACTGAGGTCTGCTTCTTGCATTGCCACGACACTAGTCTGCCACCAAGAAACTGACAACCACCAGTTGTAGACTTCCGACTCTGATTGCACCCTCCATAATCAGAATCTGTGTAAGCGACTGGCTCCAAGTCTCCTCCTCTCGAGTACCACAACCCCAGCTTCGGCTTGCCTTTGAGATATCGCAGTATCCTCTTCGCACCCTTCAAATGAGATTCTTTTGGGTTTGCCTGAAAGCGTGCACAAAGACAAACAGCAAACATTATATCAGGCCTAGAAGCAGTTAAGTACATTAAAGAACCTATTATAGCCCGATATTGGGTTGGGTCCACGTCTGCATCGTTGTCTGAATCAGCACCCAATTTGTGATTGACGCAGACTGGAGTATCATATGGAGTGCTGTCCTCCATCTTGAAGCGTTTGAGAACATCATGGACATACTTCGACTGATGAATGAACATCCCGTCTTTCCTCTAATCAACCTGCAATCCTAAAAAGAAAGTTAGTTCACCCATAGCACTCATTTCAAATCTCTTCTTCATGACGGCCTCAAACTCCTGACACATGGAGACTTTTGATGCAGCAAAAATAATGTCGTCCACGTAGACATGCACCAGCAGAAAGTCGCTACCCTTTCTCTTGAAGAACAATGTGCTATCAATTTTACCTCTTTCAAACTCATTCTCAAGCAAGTAATCTGATAAGGTTGAATACCAGGCACGAGGTGCCTGATGTAGTCCATACAGCGCTTTACTTAGCTTGTACACGTGATCGGGAAAGTCAGGGTCAGGAAAACCCGGAGGTTGCTCAACATACACAACCTCATCGATTTTACCGTTTAGGAACGCACTCTTCACATCCAACTGAAAGACCTTCATCTCCTTATGAGCAGCAAATGCCAAAAACAGCCGAATGGCTTCCAATCTTGCCACAGGAGCAAACACCTCATTGTAATCAATCCCCTCTTGTTGATTAAAACCTTTAACAACCAGCCTCGCCTTGTTCCTGATAACAATCCCTTTCTCATCTCTCTTACATTTGAAGACCCATTTCGTGCCTATCGCATGCACATTCCTTGGTTTTGCAACCAAGTTCCATACTTCCATTTTCTTAAACTGAGCTAACTCTTCTTGCATGGCTTCGACCCACGAGCTGTTTTTAAGAGCCATTTGATAGTTCTTTGGTTCAATTTGGCTGATAAAGCAGGTGTACAAGCACTCGTTGATTATGCCTGATTCTTTAATGCTTGTGTAAACACAGGTGTGCTCATTCAAGCCTTTTCTTGTTTGTACACCGGAGGACAGATCACCTATCACGTTCTCCAAAGGATGATCTTTGTGAATTCTCGTAGTCGGAACCGAACTGACATTCAGATTATCTTCCAAGTTCGAAGATAGCTCATCAATGGGTGATTGATGTTGAGAGTGAAACGGATTGATGAATTCGTCTTCAATAGAGGCAGCAGGGGTATTGACAGCATTTGACGAGGAAGGCTGACATCCATCATACTGTGGTCGTTGCACCAAAGTGTCTTCCTCATCGCATATCATCTTCGTAGCAATTCTTTCCTCAACTTCTGTAAAATCCATATAAGGCATGTTAAAAGATTTAAAAAGTCTATCATAGTCGAAAACCTCAGCGGGTCCCGAGCTTGGTTTTGGTGATTTGTAACTTGTGATATCAGTGTTACACACCACCTCAACCTTGCTGTTCGATGTATTAAAGACCCGTCTGTTGGGAGTCCCAACAACGTATCCGACTAAGATTCCTTCGTCGGCTACTTCACCAAATTTAGAATTGGTCTTTAATATCGAACATGGGGACCCGAATGGTTCAAGACCACTCAAGTTGGGCTTTCTCCCATGCATAAGTTCATAACAGTTTTATTTAATCTTTTAACAGTTAACACTCTATTAAGGATATAACAGGCTGTTGCAACAGCTTCAGCCCAGAACACCGCGGGAAGTTTCGAATAAGCCAGCATGGTTCTGGCTCCTTCAATTAAGGTTCTGTTCTTCCTCTCAGCCACTCCATTTTGTTGCGGTGTATACGGTGCGCTGTATTGGTGTTCTATCCCCTTCTGTAAGCAGAAGATCTCCATCTCATAGTTCTTGAACTCAGTTCCATTGTCACTCCTGATGAATTTAACCCGTTTCCCCATGATATTCTCAACCTTGGTAATCAAATTCTTTACCATCTGCACTGTTTCATCCTTTGACTTCAGGAAATATACCCAGGAATATCGAGAGAAATCATCAGTGATCACCAAGCAATACGATGTTCCCCCTAGACTTCTTACATTCACGGGACCGAAGAGATCCATGTGAAGTAATTCTAGGGTACTGACAATTGAATTGACCTTCTTGGTGTGATGGGATTTCTTGTGTTGCCTTCCCTTTTTGCATGATAAGCATTTGTCTTCAAAGTTGAAATTCTTCAAGGGAACACCCAGCACAAGCCCATTTTTGACAAGGTAGTTCATTTTCCGAAGATGAATATGCCCCATTCTCCTATGCCACAACTCGGACTCCGATTCAGTTGCTTTTGACAGAAGACACGATTCTTCTGTGGCCATCTCAGTCGACCTCATATCCATGATATACGTATTCTTCACTCTTGGAGCCTTCATAACAATCCAATCCTCTGGTATCTTAAAACCAGGATACAACACAATCGCTTCATTCTTTGTAAAATGTACGGTGTAGTCTTTGTCACAAATCTGCGAAACACTCAGCAGATTGTGCTTCAGTTCTTCCACAAAATTTACTTTCACCAAAGTCATCTTTCAATTCGACACCGTCCCTATTCCTGTAATCCTTCCACCGCTCTCTCCTGCGAAACTCACTCTTCCTCCTTGAACAGGTTTCAAGTCGTGTAACAATTTCTTGTTACCCGTCATGTGCCGGGAACAGCCGCTATCCACAACCCATTGATTGTTGGCAGCCCTGTTCAACTGTTCCTGCACGATTAAAGCAGATGATTAAAATCTGGGGACCCAAGACCGATTGGTCTTGGGTCGATACATTCCGTACCTTGGCTGTCCAAAGTTAGTATCATAATAATTTCTGTGAGTCCTGACAGGATACCTTCTTGTGGATTGACTATGAGGCCATCCAAACCTTCGTGAATTAAAAGAATTATTACTTAAGGTTTGGTTGTTTGCAGTGAAAAACTGAGATCTATTTCTTTGAAAACCTGGATTAGTCCATTTTCTGAAATTTGATGGGTTTTCATTTTTACCATTATATTGATTACCGTTAGTTCTTTTCTCAGATTTTGAAGTCCTCACACCTCTGAATTTCTGCTTCAGAGGGCAGTCAGCAACAAGGTGTCCTAATTGATTACATCTAAAACAACTCCTGTGTTCAACTTTCTTACCAAAAGTTGTCTTAGATGTTGAGGCTGTATTACTGCCCGTTTGTCTCACATAAGGTGGGACATACGGGTTTAGTGGAGACTTCTTTTCAGGTGTTTTAATTTTCTCTCCACTTTTCGGTAACACTTCCTCTTGTTTTGTCTCACACGACTCAAAGGACTTGTCTGAGTTAGATGAGACAGGACTCGGAGCAGAAATCTTAACACTTGCAACAGGCTTACTAACTTCTGGTTCTTTAGTAGTAACTTGAACTGGAACTGTCTGACCATAGTCAACATCAACAGATTTCTGAGTACTAGGGTCATAAGTGTAATTATGATTGAAAGGTGGTGGAACTTCATGATAACCAATTCCTCCCCTTTTTGGGGAACCTTGATCACTAACGAGGTGATCAAGTATAGCGGAGGAATTTCTGAATTGCTCCAGTTTCCTGTTAAGTTCCACCACTTTTACCTGGTGATCAGCTATCTGTTTTTCCCTTTCAGCTATTAGTTTGGTTTTCTCTTCTAGAACCTCATAGCTAAGATCAATCACTTGAATTTTTTCAGCAAGCTTTGCTTTAAGACTTTTAATATCCTTCTCACTAGCTTTAATTTTTACTTTGTAACTATTTTCTCTAGCTTTAGTGAAATGATGATCTTCTTTTAAAGTTTTAAATTGCGCATCCAAACTAACAAACTGATCAGTAATCGTTGTCAGTTGTTCAGACAGATGTTCACACTTAGTACAAGGGAGTTCGGTACTTACCTCGGAGAGCTGGTCTGCTACATCTGCCATGTATGCTTCATTTTCGCCAGTTCCCTTCTCACTATCTGCAGTTTCGATTTTTGCCAAATTAGCCTGTTCAAATACTTCTTCAACATGCAGATTCCATTTGTACTCCTCGTTCTGTCTGGAAATCATGGCTCTATAGTCATTACCACTACCACTCTGCTGTGTAGATCTGTTTTGACTGCGTTCTACACGTTCATTTTTGCACTCTTTTGCAAAGTGGCCATTCTGCTGACAGTTGTAACAGCGTACCTTCGACTTATCAAACCCTGGCCTCTCTCCGACAAACTTCCTGCCAGTCTTCTTCATGAACCTCTTCACCCTTCTGACAATCATAGCCATCTGCCACTGCAGATCCATCTCCTCCAGATCATCAGCATCGATCTGATCATAGTCTTCATCCAAAATTGCAGGATCAACAATCTTACCCTGAATGTAGTTCTCATACGAAGCAATAAAAGATGCATAGAGAGCAAACTGCTGTTCAGCAGATTTAACACTCATGGGCATCTTCGAGTAGTTGTTGTTTGACACACTTGGGGAAAAACTACTCTTGGTCGCTTGAGGTTGAGAAGCATTTGATCTTCCAGCTACAAAGCACACATCACCGTTCATGTTGAGAGATACATGTCCTTCATGTGTTGAGCTAGCACCTGACTCTCCCTTAGAGTAATAAGCAGATGATTCAGTTTTCGAACTTGATCCAGAGTTAACCTTTGCACCAAACATACCCGGATCTTGAACTTGATCGGTAGGTGTCTCCTTTCGTACCATACTGCTGTCTCCAGGTCATAGTCAGCAAAGTCTTTGTCTTCTCTCATCAACACAGTATACATCTCCCATTTCGGTGGGAGAGCATCAAGAAGCTTTTCAACAATCTCATCTTCTTTGTAAGCAATTGAATAGTTGCTGAGTTCAGTCATCAGATGATAATATCTAGTGATGATATCATCAAGTGATTCATTCTTCAGATACTTGAAGACCGAGAATTGGGTTTTTAGAAGTTTAATTTTCGAGGCACGAATTCCCACATTGCCCTCAAACCGGTTCTCAAGTGCTTCCCAAAGCTCTCTAGCAGTTTTATACTTTCGGAAGGTGTGAAGTATCTCTTGTGGAAGAGCCATTGTAATTGCTGCATGAGCTTTGCTTTCGGCCTCATACATTTTCTTCTCCTCTTCTTCCATCTCTTTGTATTTCTTGATCTGATCACGACCCTCATACTCAGCAGTAGGTGGAATGTAACCATCTTGTATGCACACCCACATCTTGGCATCTTGATACTTGACATATTGTTCAAAACGATCTTTCCATGCTACATAATCAGTTTTCTTAAGCATCTTAGGTGCCTTTGTAGCCGAACCTGCTTCTACTTCCATCTTTACCAGTTCGGTAATGTTTATCGAAGACATCTTTTTCTAATCCGAAAATAAAAAATTTTATTTTCAAACAGCACTGTAGGCGAAGTTGTGGATAACTTCGCTTAAAACTTAACTTCGCGTGAATTTGTAACTTCGCTCACTTTCTTAAATTCGCTGGATTGGCGAAGTTGAGAATAACTTCACTTAAGTTGAGCGAACCTGTGAGGTAGGCGAAGTTGTGGGTAACTTCGCTTGAGGTAAGCGAACTTGAAGAGGTAGGCGAAGTTGTGGGTAACTTCGCTTAACCTTATATCTTCGCCGAAACCCTACTAACAGTGACGGCAACTTCGCCTGATGAACACGAACTTTCTGCAGATTAGATTTCTGGGTTTTTCGAGGTTTGTGAAGGTGTTATGGGTTGTTTAAGATTGTGGGAGGAGAGTATAGCACAAAAGCTCAGAAAACTCGTCCCGCGAATAGTCGAACGGAACGACTTCTATACCCGCGTGATAATCCCGAACCACACAATCGAGCAAATGATCTGATACCAATTGTAGGTTCCCAGCCAGATCTACACGAGATATCGCATTCTACGTAGGTGCGGAATCCCTACGTAAGACGTTACGAGTATAGAAAACAATACGAGCTAACACACGATACGATAACCAAACACACGTTGTATTCCAACAGTAAACACGTGATACTATGATCACTGATACAAAACTCTCTGACTCGAATACACGAATAAACTCTAATTCTATTAACTTCTATTGAATAAGCTGTATACAAATGGCTTATATAGACACGACAACTTCGCCTGGTATGTTCAGGCGAAGTTGTCCCTAACTTCGCTTGTCTAACAAGTTCGCCCATATAAGCGAACTTGTTAGTAACTTCGCTTACATACAAAACTCAAATCTAACTAACACGATTACAGACACTCGACACTGAACTACTGACATCATGCACCAACATCATCTTGATTCCCCAACTGTCACTAAAGTTAGTAGTTTTTTTCCCAATAAATTGGGAACCATTATCACAAATAATTTTAGAATCGATTCCAAATATGGTGATAATGTTACGTTTAATAAAGGATATAACTTCCCTCTCCCTAACTTGAGGAAATGCCTCAGCTTCAATCCATTTAGAGAAATAGTCCGTCATTGCTAACATAAAGACTTCCTCCTGGAGCTGTAGGAAGTTTTCCCACTATTTCCATTCCCCACTTCATGAATGGTCATGAAGAGACAATGGGGTATAGGGGTTCTGCTGGCTGATGTAGGATGTTGCTATGCCTCTGACAAGCATCGTACTTCCTGAAGTATTCCATAGCATCCTTCTTCATAGTAGGCCAGAAGTACCCAGTCCTTAGGATCCTGGAGTATAATGCTCTGCCCCCCTGTATGATTGCCACAATCTCCTTCATGGAAATCCTTTGAAACTTCTTGGGTCTCAAGTTCTTCGATACATCTCAAGTATGGACCTGCAAGGGAGTTCCTGTATAGCATATTACGTATAATAATATATTGAGATACCTTGGCTTTGAAAGCTATGGGATTTTTGCCTTTTGGGATCTCCCCGTCTTGAATATACTTCGTTATCAGAAGGATCCAGGATGAATGAGCACGAGGGTGATCCTTAGGATCCATAAGTACATTCCCATCTACCTCCATTGCTTTGAGTTCCTCGATTGCAGTAGAAAAGACATGAATGATAGGAACCTTCATGTTCTCGGGGAGCTTCAAAGCTGAGGCCAGGTTTTCCAAGGCATCAGCCCCTATATTCTCTACTCTAGGTACCTGCGTAATATTAAAATACTCGAAGGATCCTGCAAAATCCTTTACTATATCTAAATATTTCATTAATTTTTCACTTTTGACTACATATGAGCCATTAAAATGATTAGCAATTAATAATAAATCTATAAAAATTTGAAGATACCTAATTTTCTTACCTTTGGCTAGTTGTATACCCGCAATGAGTACCTCATATTCTGCCTCAATGTTAGTGGCCTGGAATTCACAAGCTATCGAGTGGGGTAGTATGTCCCCCTGTGGCGATTTTAGTTGTATTCCTAATCCTTTTCCTTTAACGTTTGAGACTCCATCAGTGAAGAGTGTCCAAGTATCCTTAGTTTCTTCAAGCTGTTGGACTTCAAGATTGGCTTGTTTTTCTATGTCACTACTGAAATCAGCCACAAAGTCTGCTAGGGACTGTGACTTGATTGCGTTTCTAAGCTCATATTGAATATCATAAGCATTCAGTTTACAACCCATTTAGCCATTCTACATGACATTTCTAGTTTTTTAAGGACATTATTTATAGGGTAATTGGTTTTTACAATGATAATATGAGTTTCAAAATAATGTCGTAACTTAGTTGAAGCCATAATTAGAGCAAGAATAAGTTTTTCTAGGTGAGAATACCCGGATTTTGCATCAAGGAGACTTTTACTTATATAGTAAATTGGATGCTGGTTACCTTCGTGATTCTTTACTAGGACTGCGCTTAGAGCAGTGAGAGAGACGGCTAGGTAAAGGATCAAGACCACTTCCTTATAATCCTCTGGGACTCTTGTATTTCAACTACAATTGGGACTCTACCATTAGGATCCTCTGGATGCAAGACCACTTCCTTGGAATATTGTTCCTTAGCCTCCATGACATTTCTTCTTGCTTTCTATAATTGCTATTCTTCCCTTAGCTTTTTTGTAAGCTTCATTGAAGAAGTATAGCAATCCTTAGCGTCGTGTTGTTCGCTTTCTATCTTCGCTATTCCCCATGGGGTAGGTAGCTTCACACATAGGTGGTAAGTAGAGGGAACTGCCTTTATTTCATGTATCCAAGGCATGCCAAGAATAATATTGCAAAAACACAAGGTATCGATAACACAAAATTTTTGATTAGAATTTACTCCCTCTGTATATATGGGGAGTTTGATGTCCCTCAATGTATTCTTTGTTTCCCAACTGAATCCTGCAAGAACTAAGGATCGTGGGACAATTTCCAACTCAGGGATATTCATCCTTCTGAGAACTTCCAATTGGATTATGTTAACTGAACTTCCTCCATCAATGAGGATCCAGCGAACATAATGGTTAGAATAAAATAAAGTAATGACTAAACTGTCATGATGAGGATCCTGGACATTGATTCGATCATCCTCATCGAAGGAGATAATTCTTTACTGGCTGTTATAGAAGTCTTGATTGGCCTTTCACCATTTTCCAGTTTGCATTCTTTGGCATACTTCTTTGCAACAGAATAAGAAGTTCTGCATATATCAGATCCTCCAAAGATCATGTTGATAACTTGAGTGTCTGGGGGAGGTGGAGCAGCCTTTTCCGGAACTGGTTCAGGATCCTGGTTCCTGGGCTTTTTTTCTTCCAAATAGCTCCTTAAGTTGACCCTTGCTGAGGAGGTAATTTATCTCCTTTCTCAAGGCTATGCAATCTTCTGTCATATGGCCGAAGTCTTCGTGAAAGGCACACCATTTCGATTTGTCTTTGGGGGGTGGTGCCTTCTCATTTTTCCTTGGCCATCTTGCTATGTCGCCCAAGTTCGTAACAGCAAGCATCACCCCTCCCATATATACGGAGAAGCAATAATCAAATATTCTTGGACAATCTTCATCATCCTCCTCCTCCTCTACAGCGTTAATCTTTTGGCCATTTAGTTTATTGTATGGCTTAGAGTTGCTGTCCCTGAAGTAGGATCCTTGTTTCTTTCCTTGAGATTCATTTTTCACCGGAGTGCTCAGTTGATCTTGTATTCTTTGATCCTCCTCAAACCTGATAAATCTTAAAGCTCTGTTTCGGACTTCATTTAAATTCCTGCAAGGGGTCATCACAAGATCTTGATAAAATGGTGAGTCCTTTTGTATCCCCATTTTGATGCCTCAACATCTGTCGGGACATCCAAATTTGGAATTTCCAAAGCCTCTCTTCCAAACCTTGTCAGGAACTGCTTAAGAGGTTCCCCACGAGGTTGGACAACTCTATATAAATCACTAGTCAATTTTTCAAAGGATCTACTACGTGAGAATTGACTATTAAACAGATTAATCAAATAGGAAAAGGAAGTAATAGAGTAAGGAGGAAGACTTAGCAGCCATTTAAGGGCGGATCCAGTAAGGGTTGAGCCAAAGCCCTTACACAAGCAAGCTTCCTTCAACCTATCTGGAATCGGGTTGATTTCCATTCTTTCGCGATATAAGGCTACATGTTCCTCAGGATCCGTGGACACATCATATAACTTCATACTAGGGGCAGCAAAGCGCTTTGGTATCTCAGCATCACAAATTGATGGAGCAAACCTGGATATGTTGTGGCTTCCTTCTGGTACTTCGGGAATATGTTTGATGACTCCAGGCACACTCGATATCATATCCTTGAGCTTTTGTAGCTCACGGGCTATGGTGTGGTTGATCCTAGTATCCTGCATACCACCATGATTAGCGCCAAAAGATAATCATAAATATTACCTCTCGTGTGATCAAGAGATCTAGATCCATAGCTGCGTACGGGGTACACTATTTCAGCATCAACAGTTGGTCCAGCAGGAGCAGCAGTTTGCATGGGTATGAAGTCATCTTCATGGACCTCCAATGGCCTGGACCGGGGTTCCTTTAGAGGTTCTTTTCCATAAGGATAGTAGGATTCCGGATGCTGATGGATGATGGATTTTGTTTGGAAACCTAAGGATCCTGGTTGAAAGACTGAGGATCCTTGAAGTTGTTGGGTGGAGGATCCTTGACGGAATCCTAAGGGTTCAGGTTGGAATGCTGAGGATCCTTGCAAATGGTGATTGAGGGATATTAAAGGTTGGCCCGATGATCCTTGTTGAAGGATAGAGGATCCTTGTGAATATTGGTCAGAGAATTTTTTCTGGGAAAAGTCCTAGGATCCTTATTAAGGATAAGTGGATGCTGGGCACCTTTGATCCGGGAAATCCGGAGTGCTAAAATCAAGCATCCTCGGCATAATGGGGCTTGTGTTTTCAGCGGCCTTCTTGGTCCTCCTGATTTCCTCGATCTCGTAGAGGATCCTCTGGTTAGTCTTGTTTTGCTGCTCCATATAACTCTTCATCTGTGAACACAAAATAGAAACATCATTGTTAGCCGTTATCATTTGGGAGACAATAATGGATTTTGATCCGGAGAAAATAGCAGTCTCCTTCTTCTGAGCGACTGTTATAGGTTTTTGTGGCTTCGTAGTGCCAGGTAGCGGTGGCAGAGTCACTTGAGCCGAGACACTTGAAGCAGCGGTTGTAGGAATAGCTTTTCCTTGAGAGGCCATTGAGTGAGTGATAATAAAGGATGGAATAAAGGTAACGATTTTTTGTGATTGAAGCACCAAAGGCCCCACGGTGGGCGCTAAATTGTTTTGGTCAAAAATCTGTCTAAGGATCACGTAACCAAATTCGTAAGTGAGGATTGGTTCTAGTATGAACAAAATAATCAAAATAACAATTGTAGACAGTGAACACGAACATTTATACGAGGAAAAGCCCTTGGTAACTATCACTACCAACTATATTATCAATGAAAATAATGATTACATGTGATGAAATTCAGTTAGAAATGAATACAAAGATGTGTAGAATGATCTAAGTAAGCTATTTTGGTATGTTATGTGTTGTGTGTGTTTTCTAGCTTTGTTCAGTATATATAGAAGGAAATACAAATGACTAGTAACTAAAAATCCGGTTGTAATCTTCCATATCTTCTCTTGGCCTTTGCAAAATGGAGAAAACGTGTGTAAAGACTCGGTAAATGAGGCTTCCACAAATGTAGGACACGTAATTGACAAAATCAATCCCCTGCATATAAGATAGAAATATTTTCGGAGATAGCTATATTAAGGATCCTTGAACTGTACTGGATCCTTGGTCCTGGTAGCAGACATTTACGAGCGCTGAGGATAATTGATCTTCCAGGATAAAAGATCTCGGTCCCAACAGTTATGATCAGCCTTTTTTTAATATATAAATACCAAGGAAGATAACGTCTACTAACTAACTCCTATAAATCCGGCCACGTTCGTTTACTCTTTCATCTTGACCATTTAGGAGCGTGGACAGCAAGGAAGACCCGTTAAAATATGCTCTCCGTAAAAGTAGGCTTTCTGGTAAGCACGTGTTTAACCTGCAAAAATAGATTAGAATATAACTGAAGTCGACTGTTGAGGATCCTTGATCCACCGAGAATCCTTAATCCTGGAAATAGTTGCCAAAAATAGCTGATCCTCAAGGATCAAGAATCCTGGTCCCAACAGGTATAATGTCCCTCTGTGGCGCTTCTCGTATGATAACAAGCCCTGATCCAATTATATTGGATGCTCCGTCGGTGAGGATGATTCGTTCTTCTTTTTTCTCATCAGTCGCTGGACTTATAAATGTGCTTTTTGTTTGATATCACTACTGAAATCAGCCATAAAATTTGCTAGAGCTTTTGACATGATTGCTATTCTAGACTCATATATTATATTGTAAGCACTAAGTTTCACAAACCATTTAGCCATCCATCCTGAAATTTCTAGTTTTCTCAAAACACTCTTGATAGGATAATTAGTTATAACATGAATAACATGTATCTCAGAATAATGTCTAAGTTTAGTTGATGCCATGACTAATGCATGAATTAACTTTTCAAGTTGAGAATACCTTGTCTCGGCATCTAATAGGTTTTTACTTACATAATAAATAGGATTTTGTTCACCTTCAGGATCCTAGACGAGCACATCACTTATGGTGGTCTTGGATATCGCCATGTATAAGGATAAAGGTTGATTGTTTTATGGCTTCATCAACAATTGTGCCGAGAATAGATATGTCTTCACTTCTTGTAATACCTTCTCGTGTTGCTCATTCCGTTTGAACTTTTTATTCTTCTTTAGGATATCATAAAATTCTTTGCATCTTTTTGAGGATCTTGAAATAACCCTCTTAAGGGGTTGCCATTCTTACTGTTAATCTTTCAACATCCTTAGTATTTGTTGGAGAGTTTAGATTTAGGATTGCTTTAATCTATCTGGACTTACTTCTATTCCTCTTTTGGTGACCATATATCCCAGGAATTTTCCTAGTTCTACACCAAAATGGCACTTCGAAGGATTCAACTTCATGTCGAATTTGTCTAGGACATAAATGCTTCTTGAAGATCCTTTAGATGATCCTCAAATCTTTTTATTTGACTACCATATCGTCAATGTAAACCTCCATCGTGTCCCCCTAGTGTGTCTTTGAACATCATGTTAATAAGTCTCTGTCCAAATAAAGGGAAGGATCCTTCGGGCATGCTTTGTTGAGGTCGGTGAAATCAACACAAACTCTCTATTTTCCGTTCTTCTTGGGTACCACTACCACATTTGAGTAGCCTTTCTACCTCTTCTTGGATAATCGTGTTTTTCTCTGGTGCATACCTTCTTCACTTTTGGTGTATAGGCCTGAAACTGTTATCTATACAATGTTTATGAGTAATAATGTCTTTAGAAATATCTGTATGTCTTGGTGTTTCCAGGCGAAGGTGGATTTTCTTTCTTTCGAAAACTCTAGGATCCTTGATTCAATATCTTCAAGGATACGGGATCCTAAAAATATCTTACTGTCAGTATCCTCAAGGCTTAGGATAACTTCTTTCACGTCTTGGTCGCTTTCTTATAAGACCTTGCGGTCATTTTACTTTAATTTCCATGTTGACTTTACGGGTGGTTTCATGGATGACGTATAACAATCCTTGGCTTCTTGCTGAGCACTTGCTATCTTCACCACTCCCCATAGGGTTGACATCTTGATAAACTGATGATACATCGAAGGTACTGCTTTCATATCATGGATCCATGGTCTTCCTAGAATAGCATTGTAACAAGATACCGAATCAATGACACAAACTACTTGAACTGAATTTACTCCTTCTATATAGATTGGTAGCTTGATTTCTCCGCTAACTTCCTCCATCGACCAGGATCCTTCATACATAATGGTTGACATGTGTAAGGTGATAATAATACCATCATGATGAGGATCCAAAATCTTTTCTTTGTATTCCTCTTCAAAGGTTATGACTTTTTCGTCACTAAGAATCATCGTTCTGGTAGGTCTGATTTCTTTCTCAGACTTGGATTCTTTAGCATGTACCTAGCTGCGGAGTAGGATGTACCACATTTGTCGGATCCTCCTAATATAGGATTAACTATTCTTGTATCTAGAGGAGGAGATGGTGCCCTTTAGGCGGGATTGTTATCCTTTTGAATATTGTTCCCATTCCATCCCAAGAAACCCTTCAAGTATCCTTTGCTCAAAATGTGACTTATTTCTCTTCTCTAAGTGATGCAATTTTCAGTTGTGCGGTTAAAAGTCTTCATGATAATCACCCCATTTGGATTGGTCCTTCTAGGATGTTGATTTATCGTGTTTCCTAGGCCATTAAGCCTTATCTACAAGATCCTACATAGCAAAAATTAATCCAAACATGGTTGGGATGAGGATTCTTGTAGGTCCATGTAATGGATTGCTATAGAAGAAATCAGAAACTCTACGAGTGCAGAATCCCCTTAGTGATTGATTACGAGTATTAATGTAAACAAGAACAATAGAACACAAAGGTTAAATCAAGCAATTGCTTGTATTGAATAACAACCCAGTATCTTTCAATACACTGCAAAAGCACTTCACAATTTCACGACTATCAGCGCTATCTCAAAACCCTAGGTCGAATATTTGTTTATATACCACATATCTTCTCCTATTACATAATAAGTGAAGTTATCACAACTTGGCGTAACCCCTAAGTTTTTGTATAGCCAACCCGTAAAAACTTAAAACATAAACCAAAACACATTGCTTATTACAAACAAGACTAATAATAAACCTATGAACTACTGGCACACCAAAATGCACCAACACACTCCCCCTTGGCAGTAGCTTCATTTGTTTCTTGTTTTTCTTTAATATGCAATTACGTCATCTTTATTCAAGCAAGCAATCCCCGCATGCACTCCATGTCTCACCGACATCGAGAAAACCCTCGGGCACTTCTTCCCTTCTGACTTCCTTTCAAGAATGTAAAAGATCTTGACATCATGGAGTACCTGCAAATCAGACTTAGAAAGATTTACCAAGTGCATAGGATCATACACCCTCAAAATATATTGCTCGTCCTTATCTTCCATCACCACCTCGGTCGTCTCACTATCAACAACCTATAACTTCATATTCTTTAACACATCTTGAGGCATCGGCTTCATCGGTATATTCGTCAAGCATCTAACGGGTTTGTATTTTACCATCATCCATGGTCTCTAGTTAGATCCAACTCCTCTCTCAACATCTTCAACATACTTACCCTTCTGAGGCTTGAGCAGAGTAAACTTCGTTTTCTTCACCACTTCACTCCAAATGATCTTCTTGACCTAATCAGCAAAATTATCTTTGCCCCTGTTGATCAAGTTCATCCTAGCCAAGTCCTTTACCTCACATTCAGGTAAAGTATTGAACGATCTCAAGTACCTAGGAAAGTACTGAATCCCATCATATTATTTAAACACAATCAGCTTCAATTTGTTATCATATATCCAACTAATAATACCACTCACTCAAACCCTTGATGTTATAAGACTTCTTGAACGTGAGGGGGACAACTAGTTTCTTTCGTTTCACAAACTAGATAGCACACCCTTCATTCCATTTGGGTTTCTCTTCCTATTCAATCTCATCAACTTCCTCATCAACCAATCTAGAAATATTATTTAAATCCACTGATTCAACACTATCAGGATTAACCCAAACTTGCTCACGAATAGGAGACAGTATAAAATGCTCTGTCCCTTCCTCAACTATCTCACCCTTCTTCCAAGGTGTCATCAATCACTATCTTCTCACCTATCTCTTTCATCTCATCTTCTTCTAACTCATGATCATCATCAGACATCACATCAAACTCATCTAAATTCTGAAGAGCACTAATTTCTTCATCAACAACAATCGTATGATCACCACCAGCACCATCAAATCCCTATTTACTTGACTCCCCCTGAGTTGTAGCTTGAGTACCAAGAACTTGTGAAGTGCTTAACGTCTCACTGTAACGCCCGTTAATTTTCGGTTTAATGATTAATATCGTGTAAAGTATGTGCAATTCTCGGGAGTTATCCGTCGTTCCTCGATGACCTTATTATCCTTCTGGTATATTAAATTACTTAAGCTTTTCTTTCAAGTTGCCATATTCTTTAAATTGGAGGGGCTAGAGCGTAACGTTTATTTTTATAAAACAAAATCTAACCCTAACCTCCCTTGCTGTCCGATCGGCACTTGTGCAGCCCCCACACCTGTGATTTTCTTCTTTCCAGCCAAGGTTTGAGCATAAAACATCAATTGAAGGTTAGTTCTACTATCCCCCAAGTCCTATACACCTTAATTGATCATATTAACGAACTTATTGGTCGTTAAGGTTGAGTTTTGATGATAACAGTTTGTTGACAGATTCATATATGTTTATTGTAGGGTCTGTAACGCGATGATAATCCATTTTCTTCGATCGATTCTTGTATCCTTGATGTTCTAATTTGACTAGTTTCCAGAAAAGTATAATATGTAATTTTTGGATGATATTTGAATGGTTTTTATGAATTTATAAGATCAAGTGTCAAAGCTGATACGGTATAACGGATTTTGGTCTGTCTTCCCGACATCATAACTCTTTTTCAACAAGTCCAAATTAGTTGGTTCCACTTCAGGAACATAATATTTTGAGTTAAGGATCAAACCCAATTGGAATCGTTTAATTTGGTTCGTTAATGAATTTTATAAAAATAAAACCATTTTGTTGCGCACTGAAATAGCTGCACATACCTTGCTGTGTTGTAGAAATTTTTATAATTTTTGTGTCCACTAGAAAAATATAATAAAAATATTTCTATAAACCTAAGACATTTATTAAAATTTAATAATTTATTTCAAAGGTTATCCTATGTAATTAAATGCATCTTCGCATGCTAAAATCTGCACATTTTACTTGTTATTGATCGATAGGTTCGTTTTAGGCTTAACCGGTGGATGTTCAATTGTGTTATTGTCGAGGCTATTTGAAGTGAGTTTTTGCAACACAATCTTCCTAAGTATGTCCCGTATATCATACCTAAAAATCATGTTCATTGGTGTTTGTTAGATTGGTCAACTAGTTGTAGCTTGATTGTTAGTGTTTGGTTGACTAGAATTGTAGTTTGTTGCGTTTAACGCGAGGGTGGAAGTGATTAACGACCAATTCAGCTTGGGGGAACTTGGTTTGATGTAAGGACTGTTGAAAAATCATTTTTATAAGTTATGGGGCTAAATTGATTGTCGGTTACTCCAACGGGTCGGTACAACGCGCAATTGCGTTTATTAAGTAGTTGGTGCGTTGTACTTGCGAGTTACCGACCCATTTGACTCATGTAGCGTCGTGTGGACTTTTTGGCTATGATTTTATCATAATGGGTCCACACGGGGATGAGTTAGATGTTAACGGCCTAAACGACTCTTAAACGCGCGTATTGGTATCACCTAGTGCTTCTGGGGGTAATTTGGGAATTCTTTATTCCCGGGAGTATCTAAGGGTCGTATTAGTGAATGTGAGGCCTCGGGGGCTGTCATTATTTTGTTTGATGAGGTCGAGACTTTAGGTGACCCGAACCCCGTTAGAACATCTCATAGGATAAATGAGTCATCTTGATGTCATTAGTATTGATTGAATGTAAACCGGCAGGTGTTAGTCTTGGGATTACATTGGGATTCTCTAGCTCGTGGTGAATCCGTGTCTCATGTCAGGTGAGTTCATGATGCCCCTTTTAACTCTTTTTAAGTTCTGGGCTAGCATGCACACCTAAACGATTTTGCTGATGAAACATTTAAACTATTTTATATAGGCTTGCTCGTATATGGTAGGCCTTGGGATGTTATAGTATGAATGTATATATTATTGTATGGCCAATATTTGGCGATGTTAGTAGTCGTTATCGACTACGGATGTTACGTATGCCTACTTTGTGTTTGCATATGTTGATGAGATGTTACGTGTTTGGGTTGTACGTTTGCTCGACCCTGATGTTACGTGTTTGGGTTGTACGTTTGCTCGACCCTGATGTCTTTACTTGTATGTTATATATATATATATATATATATATATATATATATATATATATAGGGATGCACTTATAAAGATGTTTATATGTAGGTTTGTATATGTATATATACATAAGGATGATTATTTATCGAAGATGATGGCCTAATTGATGTATCCCTTTTATAGTTTAAAACCTTTGGGAATGACTATTATGATTATTAATATTGATGTTATTTATTAAAACTTGAACTCACTCAGCTCAAGCTGACTTTGTGTGCATGTTAGTGTGAGTTTCAGGTTAGGAAGAGGATGCCTTATCGCTTGGACGTGCACGAAGCTACTTGGACGGTGAAGGGCATACGTGGATGGAATATTTTATTTTTGAACATTTTAATTTAAAAAGTTTTATAAACATAATTGAATTGGTTTTGGGTAATATTCCTGGAAATTTTGGGAAATTATTTTATTAGTTATGTTTTCCGCTGAATTATACTCTGAGACAGTTATTTTAATGAAATGAATTGTGTTTAAGTTTAATTATTTTTACGAGTGTTTAGAATGAATACCAACTGTGGGGTTCCCGGGGTTCGGACCTTACACTCACAACCTGCAGCTTTCGATGCATTGGGATCATCGTTAGTGTCATCACGTCTAACACTTTTCAAAACATCTTTTCTACAGCTACTCTCCCCCTGAGGTGCTAAATACTTCTTAAGAGCATCAACAAGTTTACCTAGTTCAATGAGAAGAGACGACTAGAGTTGATTCTCTGCAATAAGACGATGGATAGCCTGATTTTAAAGCAGATTAATCTGTGATTACTCAGTGACCACATGCTCTAACTAAGTAATTCTCTCATGATCAGAGAGATTTTCATTGAAAGCAATATGAACCGGTGGAGTAGGATAACATATTATGAAGGAAAATCAACACCCTTTGAAGGAACAGGTGAAGATGTAGAAACTTGACGCAAAGATACATACACCCCAAATGTAGAGACAACCGTAGAATCTACATACAAAGACACCATCTCAGTAGGTGTCAACAAAACCTGTGGTAACGTAACAATAATCGGTGCATCCAAAGCCATCGTAGAAATACCACTCATAACCAAAGCAATGAATACATCAGTAACTGATACACCAGCCACTAATTGAGGAATAGAAGTAACCAAAACATAACTAAAACCCTCACCAACATGGGCTTTCTTGGTACGTCTCACTAACTTGTACTGTTCTTCCTCTAGACCCTCCTCGTCATTGTCTATATCATAATCTGAATCACCATCATCTTCAGACCTTTCCTTCTTCTTGTGAGCTTGTATTCGATGTTATACAGCCAAATAACTTGATTCTCATCAATCTCCCACGATCAGCTATCAAACTGAGTAGCATCATGAGATCGAGGAGTAGACAGCTCAGCAACAGCGTCTGAAGCAACTGGTATTTCCAACCGAAAAGCAAAATCAAGATTAACTACAGCAACTTCCTGAGGATCAATATCCACATGTTGCATAATCGGCTCTTATGTAGGTGGAACAAACTGTTTCTGAGGTTGTTGTTGTGGAGCAACCTTTGGCTGTGAATCAGCCGCTAGAGTAGGATAACTAGGAAACCATCATTAAGTGGAGGCATATAAAATGGAGCAATAATATCCCCAAACAAAATAGTAGGACATGGTCTCAATTCCGGACTACTTCTAACACTCGAAGAACGACATTGTGATTAAATTCTCTTCCTAATAATGTCACATAATAGAGCGGTCGACGTTGCAGCAAATTTGGAGCAACATGATTAAGAATCATATGTAAAAACCTTGGATACTATAAAAACATTTTCCTGCGTGTAGCTCTCCACTGATTATCCATTTCATAAAGGCTATAGCTATACAGCTTGATACACCAACGGAGCCATAGCCGATTGCATAGCCGCCCCCATACCATCTGAACTTGCTTTCCTACCCGACATGCACACATGCATTAAGAACCTCCATAAACCCAAAAGGAAAACCTTCCGTCTTTGAGAATCACCAATTGGACCCAAGCACCCCATACGAGTAAATGCCCTGTTTATGTAAAAAAAAATAATAAGAGTATCCAGTGGGACCATTATCCTCAATCATCGTACCCAACTGTATTGCCGCATATATGTCATCAGTAGAAAAAGAAATCTCATGACTGTTCACCGTAGCATGAAAAATCGCTAGTTCAACATGACAATCATAAGCTAAATTCCCAAAAGTCTTCAATTATCAGCTCCTAGATCAGTAACGTAGTAGAGATAGCATAAAAGATTCTTGAACGAAGCAAGAAGTTGATCATCTCCCGAAAATTATCAATTCCTCGTTGATCCGGGTCTAAGGTCACATGCATATTGTGAGCCGGAACAAACTTCCTATAGTCATCACCTCCACCTACATGTCCACCCGCACCTCCTGCACCAGCACCAACAGCCATATCTTCACCAAACTAAGCAAGTTAGTAAATTAAAAATGAATCAGCTGTTAACTTCGCTTGTTACCAGTTTTGGCGAAGATATAAAGTTGGCGAAGTTAGGATAACGCCGCCTGATGTAAAACTTCGCCATTAACCACGGTTTTTCACCAAAAAAACTAAAACCATGATATAAGCATAGTTCAATCAAACTGATGATCATCTAACACACTATTAAGGCCGATTAACACTAAATGAGATCAAATTATGTTTAAACTTGTTATATATATAGTTTAGAAGTCGGTATAGGTTTAAAAATGAATTTTGTCCATAACTCTTAAACGAACAAATGCTCGATGATCTAAGGTATATATTTGTAACCCCGAAACGATTTGACACCTTATAATGAGAACAAAGAAGTCTTTTCAACACTTTGAAAAATTTTTGGATTGCCGTCTGGTAACTTCGCGGTCAAGGTTTAACAATTGTTGTCTCAGATTAACCTAATTCTCCTATTTATACTTTCTGATTATGCTTAAGCGAAGTTGTGATAACTTCGCCTTCCAGATGAAGTTAAGATAACTTCTCCTAAGGAGGCTAAAAGGTCTCTTCCACATCTACCTCGTTATCAACACTAACCCTAGAACAATGTGCACTGAACACCATGGGTTCTAAAAACTAATAGATCTAACAAACAAACCTTTTATGTATGCTACCAAGTGAACCAAAAATCTCCCGTGCCAAAGAAAAATGTGTTCACGTATACCAGAGTAACAACAAAAGCCACTTCAAAACGATTACCAATTGGAGAGTAAGAAACTCACGACAAATACCCTATCATACCATACCAACCATAAACATATCCAGAAATATAAAAAGAACTACTGGGTCATAATAGGGTTTGGTTGGAACGAAGACTGGTCCGGTGCCGCCACGTGGATTCAAACATGCATATGAACCAATGTGAATGCATCGAGCCAGACAACATTCCTATCAAGCCGCACATGGAAAATTTGGAAAATCAAATGAAAAAAGTATGCCTTGAACTCATATTTATATTCAAACAGACGTGTAGGCGAAGTTAAGACAACTTCACCCGCTTGTTTATGGCCAACTTAAATTCAGCAAATACAAAGTTTACAATATTTTCAACCTTTTATTTAAAAGCGTGTTAGGATATGTTAAATCCCAAGAGAAATATTCAAAGTCAACGAAAGAAAAGAAAAAAAATCATAAAGGCATATATTCAACAAACACCTTTTGGCACATACATGCTTTGTTAGATCTAGTTTATTGTCGGTATTGTTGTCCACTTAAACTCTTGCCCGTAATACTTACAGGGATAAGACCAGACACAATTTAGATTCGTATGATCTAGTGGGATCGCACAAAAAAAGCCTAGAAACCACTTTTCCGAGTTTCATTAACTGTGTTGCTGGACCAAGTCACCCCAACTTGACTTAAACCTTAAAAGCAGTAGATCAAAAATTATTGCACAATTGATGTACAAAGGTTAAAGTTTTTAAACTTTCTACGACAATCAAAGATACTACTGTCCGCCCAAACCTAAGCATGCAAATCTACCAGAAGACAATTAGGTATATTAATATATATTAAGTAGCTAACTAGCAAATGGTCCCTACTACAAGACATACCCCAGTTATCAAACAACACCCCAAGGTCCATTCTCATGAATGAGTATGCACGATTTCATCTGTAGGGCTTGCATACGTTGCGTCCCTTATGGTTCGTTTCTTAATGGTATTAGGATGCGAGAAAAGCGACAACGTATCACTAACAGCGTGGTTGATCAAGTCAGCAATGTAGTTGTACTTTGAGGTACAGAGTGATCAATTTATTGACTTGTGTTGCAGATAAACTATAGGTTTGCTAATGGAGCGCATTTAATATCCACCCCTCCACTTAGGAGATGTAGTGATGTGGTCTCAATTATACATATTATTATATAAATATTCCCTACTTTTAAGTGCTTTTGAGCCAAGTTTTTATTGATTATTATTAATATTTGGTTCATATGTAAGTTTAATGATTTCTAGAGACTATGAGCTAAAAAAAATGAATCACTTTTACTAAGCTTGAGACTAACAAATGACGAGTCAAAATATGATATATTATACAAATTAGTATTATTACTATTATATATAGTATCTAAAAAAAGAATATGAAAAAAATAAGAAACGTATTATAATATCATAAAAATAATAATATAATAATAATGATTAGGTTTTAATATTGAGGTTTTCTTTGTTTTTGAACTAGGTATAATAATGATTAGGTTTTAATATTGAGGTTTTCTTTGTTTTTGAACTAGGTGGGGGCCCACAATTCACATGATGGAATTTGAAGAAACATCATAAGAAGAATATAAATTGATCTACAGCTACCACGTTAATATTATTAATTTCTTTCGGAGTCCACAGCGCCGCAACAGAAAATTCAACAAGGTGATTTTGATTCTTTCATTACTGTTTCTGTTATTCGGAAGTCACGAAGGAAACGGGAGTCAGCGAGCTATCATCATCATTATTATTACTTTTGGAGGTGTTCGGGTTCACACCTACTTATTCAGACACGGTTCTTTTGTCTTAAGTTTATTATTTTTATTATGAAACCAGTTGAACCAATTTATTTTATTCTTGTTTTGAGTATGATTATTGGCTAAACTTCTTGAACTACCTAGGTTGAGATGAATATTGATTTTGTTTGACGGCTTATTTGGTTTTGATTTGTTACACCACATGATTATTATTGAAAAGCTTTATATACTTTGATCTTGTATGTGTTAAAATATTGTTTTTATATAATTATTGCTTTTGATTCCGCGTATGACTTTGATTGATTGATTGTGTGTCGTTCGGTTAGGGTTATTTGGTTAGATCACAGACTTGGTGTTTTTGATCTATTTGTGGTTAGCACGACCAAATGAATCTTTGTGCAATTAATTATTAAAATTCAATAGGTTCACCTTCCTTGAGACCGAGAGGTAATAGGGAGTCGGTTTGTCTCGCGTCTTTATTCGGCTAGGTTAGAATTGCGCGAGAGCGAGTTTTGGTCTTGTCTGGTTTAGATTTGCGTGCAAATAGGTGTCCTAGATCAAGTTAGATATTGTTACCCCTTTATCCCTAGAGTCGCTAGTACCGATTTTTAGCGGGTTTTGTGTCGTTGAGTCCGAGAAGATATGCGGCATTAGGGTACCTTAGTAATCTTTATCCCGGTAGGTTAATTCTATCTTCTTAGATTCGTGAGGGTTAGTTGGTGAAACCGAGAGATGATCTAGCGAACTTTAGTGAGACTTAGTTGATTTATTTATTTTTAAGATCCCGGTGTCGTGTGACTAGTTAATTCCGTTAGCTGTTGAACTGTCAATAGGATTCTTGCCTAGGTAGTCGTTTCTCCTTATTCGTTAAAACCTCGTTAGTGTCGTTAAGTTTTTCCGTTAGTCTCATTAAAGTTTTCTATTTTAGGTAACTTTTTTCAGTCAGTCTAGTTAGTCCAGTTAAGTTATAAAAAAATCACAAATCAATCAAATATTATTATTAGGTAGGTCTTGTCTAGGATTAGTGATCATTGGCGTCCTTACGTGTCCTCGTTATCTATACTCGGACTTCCTTGGTCAATACTACTTACGATCGGTACACTTGCCAGTTGTGTGTGGTTTTAGGATTTTCGTTTTATATTTAAAGCTTAGTTGTGAGGGTTATCCGACGCACACCAAGTTTTTGGCGCCGTTGCTGGGGACACGGTTTTAGGCGTTTTGAGAGCAATCCAAGTTAGGACTTACCTTTTGTACTGCTTGTAATTATTTTTGTTTTGTTTATTTATTAGGATAGTTTGGCTTCTTTTATTGATTTTTATACAGAGAGTTTCGTGAGAGACGTCGCACCGTTTTACCATCATCTACTTCATCATCCGTTGGTAGTTTATCCTCTTCTCCTACGTTTTCCAACTTTGACGATAGGGATAGGATCATGGGCGACAATCCACCACCAAGGAGGACAATTGCAGACCGGGCCCGTCCGGCCAATGCTGGCGCGAGATCCAGTGTCGCACCACCCGCCATTGGAGTTAACGCGAACTGGCAGATTCCATCGAACATTCTGAATACCATTTCTCATTCTGCTCAGTTCCATGGGTTACTTCACGAAAACCCGCATCATCATCTCACTCGTATCACGCGTATCTGCGACACTTTCCATCTTGCCGACGTATCCGAAGACGCCGTGAAACTCCGCGTTTTTCTGTTGTCACTCGTCGATCATGCGAGTTTGTGGCTCGAGTCCCTCCCACAGGGCTCCATAGCTACTTGGGCTGCCATGCAGACCCAATTTCTTGAGAAATACGATCCTCCGGCTAAGGCTGCTCGTCTACGTAATCAGATTCATTCTTTTCAGATGGAGGACACCGAGAGTTTCTACGAGGCATGGGAGCGTTTTAAAAATTTGTTAGCGTTGTGCCCGAACCACGACTTACAAGATTGGGAGGTTGTCGAAAATTTTTATAATGGAGTGACATACATGACACAGAACATGCTTGACACGGCGGCGGGAGGAAATTTGCTGATAACGAAGGACCCGGATGAGTGCATCGCTTTGTTTAACGGGTTAGCTATGAGTGGATACCAGCGACCACCCGCCAAGGGTGGTAAGTCCGTCGACTCCATATCACGCGGCTTGCATTCGGTGGACACAACCAC
This sequence comes from Bidens hawaiensis, assembly GCF_021521415.1. NCBI lineage: Eukaryota > Viridiplantae > Streptophyta > Magnoliopsida > Asterales > Asteraceae > Bidens > Bidens hawaiensis. The sequence continues at coordinate 113,381 of NW_027495247.1, forward strand.
CGCACTCACGGCACAGGTAGAGGCGTTAACGCAGATTGTGAAGGACTTGCAGACGAAGAGCAAGTTATGCAAGATATGCAGAGGAGGGAATGATACCGTTCAGTGCCCAGTCAGTTCGCAGGAGGAGGCCATAGACTTTATAGGAAATCCAAACCGAAATCCAAATTCTTTCAATTCTTATAATTCGGGGTGGAGAGGTAATCAGAATTCCAACTGGAGGAGCGGCAATCAATCCGGTTTTCAGCAGTGTCAAAGTCTATTCCAGTATGCCAGTGAGGGAGCGAGCAGTAGGGAGAAGAAGCCCACTTTGGAGGACATGATGGCGCAGCAGACGCAGATGTTGTCACAACTTATGACGCGAGAGGATTCCCGACATAAAGAGACGCAGGAGAAGTTTCGCGAGCACGAGTAGTTTATGAGGAATCAGGGAGTGTTGATTCAGAGTCTCAAGCGGCAGATGGGAGAGATAGCCAGTCGATTGAACGAGAGGCCGCAAGGTACGCTACCGAGTAACACCGAGCAGAACCTGAAGGGATTCGCGAAAGCTGTGACGACGAGGAGCGGTGCAGGGGCACGAGATGAGCCCGTGATTCAGCAGAGGTCCAAAGGAGGAGTCGTCGAGGAGCCTGCGGTTGATGATAAAAAGGAGCAGGTGGATGAGGAGATTCAGATGGAGTCTTCGCCGGCCCAGGTGCATCAAAGGAGCAGCCCAGGAAGTTCAGCACAGGCCGAGAGACAGCAGCTACCGAGCGAGCCGCTGAGAGTCTACAAACCTAGAGTACCATACCCCGAGAGACTCCGCAGAGATAGAGATGAGGAGCAGAATTCTAAATTTCTTGATCTTTTAAAGCAACTTCACCTTAAAATTCCATTCGTTGAGGCACTGACTCGGATGGCTAAACATGCGAAGTTCCTTAAGGATATTCTCTCGAATAAGGAGAAGTTAGCTGAGGTAGCTTCCATCCCTTTGAGTGTTAGCTGTTCTGTTGTCTTAAGGAGGAAGTTACCAGAGAAGATGGCCGATCCAGGGAGTTTCACGATTCCCTGCATCTTGAGTGATGAGACGGTTATTCATGCGCTGGCTGATCTTGGTGCCAGTATTAATCTCATGCCGTATTCCATGTATCGCAAGTTGGGTTTAGGCGAACCGAGGCCTACCAGGATGAGTATCCAGCTTGTTCGTGTCGATAAGTTCATCTTCCCGGTGTACTTTGTCATTCTGGACATGAACGATGATGATAGCGTACCACTTATTTTAGGCTGACCATTCCTTGCCACTGCACATGCGTTGATCGACGTCTGTGAGGGTAAGTTGATCTTGAGAGTTGGAGACGAGAACGTCACCTTTGACATTCGACAGTCACTTAAACACCCCAAGTCTGCTGATGACTCCTTGTACTTTATTGATACCATCATGGAGCATGTTAGGGAGTTTTTCAGTGAGATCTGTGGAGGATCTACCTCCGACACTCAGATTCTCGATAGGGACATTCCGGAAATTGAGATGGTTGCCATGACCGATCAGTCAACGGAAGATGACACCGAGTCACATACCCCTGAGTCTGAAGTGTCTGCTGGGATTGTACGAGACGATCCGATGGACCGACCTTCGGTCGGAGCCCCCCTCCTTCCTTAGAGCTTAAGGATTTACCTGCCCATCTGGAGTACGCGTTTTTGGATGAGGAGAGGAACTTGCCGGTTATCATTGCATCTGCTTTGACGGAGGTCGAGAGAGAGAGATTGTTTAAGGTGCTACGAGAGCACAAGGAGGCCATTGCATGGAAAAGTATCGACATTAAGGGTATCAACCCTTCGTTCTGAACTCATAAAATCCTCATGGAGGATAATTTTAGGAATTTCGTTCAGCTGCAGCGGCGGCATAATCCGAAGATGCAGGAGGTCGTGAAAAAGGAGATTATCAAACTCCTTGATGCAGGGATCATTTTCCCCATTTCTGATTGTTCATGGGTTAGTCCAGTCCAAGTGGTTCCTAAAAAGGGTGGCATGACTGTCGTCACCAATGAGAGGAATGAGCTCATTCCCACTAGGACTGTGACCGGTTGGGGAGTCTGCATTGATTACCGTAGACTGAATGATGCCACAAGGAAAGACCACTTTCCTTTACCTTTCATCGATCAGATGATAGAGCGTTTGGTAGGTCAGCATTACTACTGCTTCTTGGATGCTTCGGGTACTTTCAGATTCCTATTGCTCCCGATGACCAGGAGAAAACCACGTTTACCTGCCCAAACGGCACGTTTGCCTATAGACGTATGCCGTTCGGACTGTGTAACGCTCCAGCCACATTTCAAAGGTGCATGGTGGCTATATTTCATGACATGATCGAGGACTCCATGGAGGTGTTCATGGACGATTTTTCTGTGTTTGGGAGCTCTTTTGATCATTGTCTCTCCAACCTTGAGAGGATGTTGGCCCGATGTGTTAACACCAACCTAGTTCTTAACTGGGAGAAGTGTCACTTCACGGTACGCGACGGCATTGTTTTGGGGCATCGTATTTCGAGTGCGGGGATAGAGGTCGACCGAGCGAAGGCCGAGACAATTTCTAATCTTCCCCCGCCCACTTTTGTGAGATCCATCCGGAGTTTCTTGGGTCACGCTGGGTTCTATCGCCGGTTCATTAAAGATTTTTCTAAGATCGCGAGACCCATGACCAAACTTCTGGAGAAGGATGCCCCATTTGGGTTTTCTGAGCAGTGTATCAAGGCGTTTGATCTTTTAAAGGACAAACTCGTTAACGCCCCAATCATGATTTCTCCCGACTGGTCGCTTCCCTTTGAGTTGATGTGTCATGCGAGCGATTTCGCAGTCGGAACGGTTCTTGGACAGCGGAAGGATAAACACTTCCATCCGATTTACTATGCAAGCCAGACCTTGAATGGTGCACAGGAGAGTTACACCACCACCGAGAAAAAGCTGTTAGCTGTGGTGTTTGCATTCGATAAATTCAGGTCCTATCTTGTTCTGTCCAAGACGATTGTTTACACGGATTATTCTGCCATTCGTTATCTCTTTAGCAAACAGGATGCTAAGCCACGCCTTATCCGATGGATCCTGTTGCTTCAAGAGTTTGACATCGAAATCTATGATAAAAAGGGGGCCGAGAATGTGGCGGCCGATCATCTATCGCGTCTTGAGGGAGCTGAGTTAGGAGAGCCAGGGGTCATGATTAATGACCACTTTCCGACAGAGAGTCTTATGTTTGTTTCGGCTCAGGATGAGGGTTTTCCATGGTTCACCGACTTCGCGAACTATCTTGCGGACGGGTACTACCCGAAGATGTCTTACTAGCAAAAGAAGAAATTCTTTGTTGATGTTAAGTTTTACCTGTGGAACGACCCGTATCTCTTCCGTATAGGTGCTGACCAGTTGATCAGGAGGTCTATTGACGTTAAGGAGGGATGGCAGATTCTGAGCTATTGCCATGTTGGACCGACAGGAGGTCACCACGGTGCGAGTTTGACGGCGAAGAAGGTGTTTGATTGTGGATTTTATTGGCCTTCGATTTTTAAGGATGCGCACGCGTTTGTGAGGAGTTGTGATCGTTGCCAGCTTGTCGGCAACATCTCGTCACGAAATGAAATGCCCCATAATGCTATTCAGGTTTGTGAGGTTTTCGATGTGTGGGGCATTAATTTCATGGGATCGTTTCCATCTTCGCGTGGGAACAAGTATATACTCGTGGCGGTTGATTATGTCTCGAAATGGGTTGAGGCCAAGGCCTTACCCACTAATGATGCCCGAGTTGTACTCCGTTTTCTCAACAGCCTTTTTGCTCGTTTTGGTGTCCCGAAGGCGTTGATCAGTGATAGAGGAACTCACTTCTGCAATGCGCAGATGGAGAAGGCGTTGCGACGCTATGGGGTCACCCATCGGCTTGCAACCGCCTACCACCCACAGACTAATGGGCAGGTGGAAGTGAGTAATCGGGGAATCAAACGTATTCTTGAGAAAACGATTGGTTCGAATCGTCGGGATTGGTCCGACAAGTTGGATGACGCGTTGTGGGCCTTCCGTACATCCTACAAAACTCCGACCGGTTGCGCACCGCTTCGGATGATTTATGGGAAGGGCTGCCACCTGCCTGTTGAGTTTGAGCACCGTGCTTCTTGGGCCCTACAGAGGGTCAACTTTGATATGTCTACCGCAGAGAGCACTCGTTTCCACCAGTTGCACGAGTTAGAGGAGCTGATAGATCACGCTTACGCGCAGTTATTTAGGTATAAGAAGCGGACAAAGGAACTGCACGATAAGAAGTTGAAGGGTTACAAGCAGTTCAAGTGTGGGGATTTGGTTTTATTGTATAACACCCGGTTGAGGTTATTCTCGGGAAAGTTGAGATCCCGATGGTCGGGACCGTTCATGGTCACTGAGGTTTTCCCGTATGGTACGATTGAGATAGAGGATAAAGGTGGGAAGTTTAAGGTGAACGGTCATAGACTGAAGCACTACATTGGCGAGCCGATGACTGATCAGACGGTCGAGGTATTCTACCTTGACTCGCTCTCCGAGACATAGACGTGATGGATGCACCACTCGGGAGACTGCCCGAGTTGTAGAGTTTGTATTTTTGTTATATGTTTGTGCTATCTGTTTTATTTGTTTTGTGTATTTCAGGATGTTCGAAGATGAAACCGCTCGTACTCAATCTCCATTCGAGTCGGTCGATTTAAGGGGTGTTACATTATTGAAAAAAATAAAAAAATTATAAAAAAAAACCAAAAACACAAAAATATATTTATTTGTTTTTGTTTTTGTTTTCCGTGTTGTATGCCGCTACATGCGAGCGAGTTTGAGTTTTGCAGGTTATATTATGCGTGTGGTAGCTACGATGGCGTTGTAGAACAGGTTCTCCCGAGGTTGCGGCCGGGAATGAAATGCTATACGGTCGTTTAGATACTACCCAGCTATTGAGGATTCTGCACACAAACCAGGGGAGCAACCCGTTCTTTGTTTTAGTCTTGTATACTTTATTTTTATTTTCTGTTTTATTTTTATTTTATTTTATTTCTTTTCCTTATACTCATCGAGGACGATTTCGTTCTAAGTGTGGGGATGGGGTTTATTTTACTTAGTTTAAAAAAAAAAAAAAAAAAAAAAAAAAAAAAAAAAAAAACTTGAAAAATTTTGAAAAAAATAGTCTCTTGAAATTTGTTTTCTCTACGTTAAACAGGAGATGATATTATTACCGAATAGTGGTTATTTTATAACTTCTTGGTGTTTTTAAATATATATATAATAAATAAGAACAGTGCCCATTAGACCCGCACGTAATGTATGGAAACCGAACGGTTTAGACTCAGTAATCGTGTGTCGGTAGGCTCAGCCTTTGACAATGAAAAGGCGGTTTGGTTGTTGACATAATTGAACCTTTTAAATGGCCTGACTTTAGTGGGAAACATCCTAAGGGTTTTATTTGTTTAACTAAGCTCGTGACAGGACTGGAATGAAAAGCCGGGTCATACTCAAGCCTCGAGTCACATGATCGTCTGTATATTAGTTGTTTTATCTTTTGTATTTGTTTCTATTCATGCAAAGCCATGTATAGTAAAAAAAACAACAAAAAAAAATTGCAAAAAGCCAAAAGGCAGAAAAAGAAAAAAAAAGAGAGATGCATTTGTAATTGCGTGCACTTGAAAGAGAGCTAAAGGTTATAGTTTGTATATGAGTCGAAATGTTTTAATCATGTGGCAATAGGTTTAAGTCAAGTTGGGGTGGCTCGGCCGGTATAACCATAATGGAATTGGTGAAGGGGTAGCAAGGCCTTTAGGTGTGGATTCCAGTTAGTCATACAACTTAATAGAATTGTCACACCTTATTTGCCTCGGTAAGTATTAGGGGCATGGGTTTAAAGTGGACAGCAATACCGGCAATCGACCTGATCTAGCTTATTAGGTGAAAGTTGGAAGAAATATTTGGGTAACGGGTCACTTGTTCTAACACTTTAAAAAGAAAAAAATATATACTAATAATAATAAATAAATAAAGCCAAGAATTGTCGGTTAAACTCGGATATGATCCTGTGTAGAACTCTTTTTCAGGGACGAAAAAGTCTTAAGTGTGGGGATATTTGATGTGTTGTAAAACACACGTATTTTCCGCACCTTTTATCTACGTTATTATATTATATTTTATGTATTTTAACTCGTTTTAGATAGGTTTTACATAATTTTATTCATGTTATAGGTTATGGGTGGAAAGGAAGAAAAAACCGAGCTTTTCGGAGAGCTTAATGGACTTTTACGTATACAATTTCAAGACAAAGCTCAAGGCCCGGCCCGGTTACATGTTGGAAAGCCCAAGATGCCATTAAATTATAATATATAAAAAAAAGAAAAAACCCTAAGGGCTGGGCATTCTGCCGATCGCAAGACAGCAGGGGGAACAAGAGAAGAAAATCTTTTTTCGGCTAGGGTTCTTGACTTGTGGCGGCTAGGGAAGGAAGCAGGAAGTAAGTGCAAGCCTTGGGATCATTCATCATCAATTTCACAGCCAAGGAGCAGCCCGAAAACCATCTTATATCCTTACTTGTTAACCTTTGTTCATCACCTTCATTATTCTTGATCAATTGTTGAATTGTTTTGCAATAACTTTAAGGATTGACTTGTTTATGAATTGTTTTGATCATTGAATGCTTGAATTGATTATTGAGATGAGTTTTATGATGTCTTTAATGAGTATTTGCTGCTGTCCAATTATGATTCTCGGCTAATCTTGTTAGTTCTACCTAGGAATGATGTTAATTGTTAGTGTTTGACGAGTTTTATGGATTGTTTGATTGATAGACTTGATTTGTTAATGTAAAGTTTGGTTTAGACATGAAATAGGTTGTGTTTAAGGGCTGGAAATTTTGGTGATTCATTGCATAAACCCCGTGTGTCGGTTGATTAGTTTTGTATTGATTGATCGATGCATTGTTTGATTCTAGATTATGTGTTTAGGGTTTGTTTGCGGTAGGTACCACCGTAGGGTTTTGTTGCATGATTATTGGATTAAGTACAGCGGTTAGACACCTTCTTTGAGACCGAGAGGTGATAAGAAGTTAGGGTTGTCTCATTGCCTTTGCATGCTAGAATAAGGATTGCGCGAGAGCGAGTTCGTTTCTTGTCAGGTTTAGGTGTTTTGAGCGACTAGTTGATCTATTTTAGTTTAAGTTGAATTGTTCCTCTATCCTTGGTTATGTAGTATTCATTGCAATTGTCGATTGTTGGTGAGACCGAGAGGAGATCCAACATTAGAACACGTTAGTAATTGTTTCCCGGTTTGGTCGTTTTAGGCAATTTTCAGTAGTTTAGGCTTGTTGAGTGAGACCGAGAGGTAATCCAGTGAGCCCAAGCGATCCTTAGTCGTGTCATCGTTAGGGACCGGTGTCTTGAAGTCATTCAATCCATTAGCTTGTTAGGCCTACAATTTGATTCAGACCTAGGTAGACGTTTTTCTCCATCCTAAGTTAACACAATTAGTTCCCCGTTAAGTTTTCTATTTAGGTAACTTTTGTCTGTCAGTTAGGTTAGTTCAGTTAAGTAATTAAAAATCAAAAATCAATTAATTATTCTAAGGTAGGTTTTGTCTAGGTTTTGTAATCGTTAGCGTCTTACGTGTCCACGTGTTCGATACTCGAACTTCCTAGGTCTATACTACTTGCGATCGGTACACTTGCCGGTTGTGTGCGGTTTTAGGATTTTCGTTTTATATTTAAAGCTTAGTTGTGAGGGTCATTATTATAGGGTTATCCGACGCACATCACATTTATAGGACCAAACAAATCCATGTGAATTAGATCTAATGGAGTGACAATTGAATTCACTAACTTCACCAAATATGCTTTCTTGTGTTGCTTCCCATTCTTGCAAGGAATACACTTATCTTCAAACCCATGACTTTTCATAGGTACTTCCAATACCAGTTCAATCTTTACAATATAGTTCATCTTCTTTATATGAATGTGTACCATACGTCTATGTCACTATTCAGACTTTGACTCTAATGCTTTTGAGAGAAAAAAAGATTCTTAATTTGCTGTTGGAGCTGCTCTTATATCCATCACATCGGTATTCTTTTTACTTGGAGCCCTCATCGGTATCCACTTTTCAGGTATTTTAAATCCTGGATACAGGACCAAGGCTTCTTCGTTTGTTAAGTGAATGGAATAGCCTTTGTCACAAACTTGAGAGACACTCATTAGATTATGCTTTAACTCCTCAACATAATTCACTTTCTCCAACTTGATTTTCCCATTTGCAACAGTACCAATCCTGGTTATTCTGTCACCATTTTCACCAGCAAAACTAACAAGTCCCCCTTGTATACTTTCCACTCTTTCAACAAGTCTCTGTTGCCTGTCATGTGCCTAGAACAGCCACTGTCTACAACCCACTTGTTGCCCACAACTTTTGCTGACTGTTCCTGCACGAGAAAAGAAACTTAATTAGTGCGGGGGACCCAAGCCATTGAGGTCTTGGGTCGTCCAAATCTTATGAATCGTGTCACATTTTGTCTTTGAGCAATAAGCATTTCCTGTATGTTGGGATATCTATAGTAAGGACCACTGATAGTAGGGAAGCGCCTCTAAGGTCTACTAGAGTTGAATTCATTTCTTACTGTATTAACCCTTTGAGAACATGTAAAAAATCTCGGTTAGTTCTCTGAAACTGAGGACCAAACCCTGATATTTGGTTAATATTAGAAGTGTATTCTTTGTTAGAATTCATATTTTTCTTTACAGATTGTGGGCTTGGCAAAATTTTCACTTTCCCTCCCATCTGTTTTCCTATCTTTAAGGGGCAGATGCTCGCAACATGACCCTGAAGATGACACTTAAAGATGACATGTTTTCCAACTTATCAGCTTTGATGGACTGACTCACTTCACTTATGTTCATTTTTTAGGATGATGAGGCTGGAACCGTGTCACATTGTTTAATATATGGAGTCATGAATGGATATAATCAGTTTTTTCTTTTTATAAACTCAGCGTTCGATTCTTTAGACAATGTTCCTGCCTCACCATTCATCATATTTCCTTTCACAAATTTAATTGGTGTGAAAGCGTTCACTTTTGATTGACTATTAAACTGTCCAATAGGAGAGGCAAAGTTACTTAACTTCGCCGAGCTGGTCAGCGAAGTTGTTTTACTTCGTCTCAGGTAATTTTGGTTGTACATGATTCTTTTCTCAATGTTTGATCAGCTGCTAGATCGGGATATGGACAAAGCCGATCAATGTTGAGCTCCTCCAAAGGTTTGTTAATGTAATTATTATAAGGGGGAGGAACTCCCGTATAACCAATTCCCTCTTTTTCCTTTAAAGACCTTAAGGATCTCAAAGACAATTGAAGAGTTTCTAAATTTCTCTAGTTTTCTATGTAACTCAACTATTTTCACTTGGAAATCTACTATTTCGTTATCTTTTGAATTGATAATCTTAGTCTTTTCCTCAACCACTTGGTAAGAGAGATCAATTACCTGGACTTTTCACCAACTATTGCTTTTAAACCTCCTAATTGTTTTTCCTAACTTTTAATTGTTTTGACATATTTATTTTCTTTCTCCCTTATGTAATGGTTGTCTTCCTTTATATCATTTATCTCTTTTCTTAATTCATTGTTCTGATTTGTCAATTGATTTACCTGCTCATTTAAACTTTGGCACTTTAAACATCACTCCTTAGTACTTACCTTAGATAGTAGATCACTCAGTCCCGCCATGTGAGCTTGATCACTTCCATTGTATGAGCCACTTACTTCCTTATCAAAATCCAACTTCACCGCAAAATCACTAAGCTATCCCGAACCAAAAGACTGAAAAACCATTCTAAAAAAAAGTAAGCCAACTCAAAGCCCTTTCCTCAAACAAATTCAATCATATTAACACCTAAGCCCTCTCATTACATTAAACTTTCTTCCAAATACAATTCACGGTGTGGGGGGGTATATTACAAAACCACATCCGTTTCATTTCAAGGATGTCGAATTCGCGTTAAAAACACGATTGGGTGTTTATCAACTAATTCAGCCCCAAATCATGAAAAAGTTTAAAATATAAATCAATAAGTCCCTATAAGGGTACATGATATGAATTGGTTGTTAAATCCATCACGCAACACGCGAATTGCAAATCTAACGACTAGAACAAACAAAACCCTCACTTCAAACTATTTACAATTGACTGAATAAATAAAATCCGATGGCTACGAAACTTTAGTTTTTAATAAAATTACAAATCAACCTCTTTATTTTACTAAAACAAATACCTTGCTCCCAAAGTTAAATAAATGGACTTTAAAAAATAGCTACAAGGCCCCTTGACATTCAAAATAACATATCCGTCGACAATATAAACTACACACAAGAAATTATGAGTGTTACAAATCCACCCCCCAGATTAGGATTCGTCCCCAAATCCTGCTGCACCGGAAACGACTGAGGGTAGATCTTTCTCATAGTATTCGGATTCCCATGTATCCGTTGAATTCTATCTAATATCAAATGTATCAGCATTCTCCTTTTTTGCATTCGGTGTGGGATTATCACTTTTAAAATGATTACCATCACTGTCATGACTAAACTCATCCCTCTACTCATACAAGGTTCCAACTACCGAAAATATTGAATAATAAGTACTCATCTTAGTGGTCACCACACCCTGTTAGCATCCACAAGTAAACCCTTCACATACTTCTTAATTTTGTTACTCTTGGGGGGGGGGGGGGGGGGGGGGTAACAACGCAGGACACAGCGGGCCATCTTATTACATTTATTCGTGTATTCCTTATGAGAAAAATCACCAACCTCCAAATCCAAGAGCTCCTGCTCAATCTTATACAATTCATTGAAAAGACAAATTTCTCAATAACTAATTTCCTCATTTCCTCCAAGTTGTCATTTTAATCGCCCTATCCTCAATTGCCTAGGCTAGATTATCCCACCAACATGACGCTTCCGGGTCAAAAGACGTGGCTTCATAACTTATCATATCATCCACCTGATACTTACTAACCTTCAAAACCAGTTCCACTTCTTGCACCCAATGATGTGCCTAGAAAAGCATCAACCCTGTCAACATAAACTCTATCCTCATCCTCACTAGATAAAACCATCCCATTTTCACCACGAGTCCTCGCTCTCCTATCACCTTCAGTCTCCTTATTCCTGGCATACACACTAATACCTTCACAGCCTCAACAATCATTTCAGGCATTATGTGAAACCCGATAAACCTCATCCCAACGGCCTTTCATAAAGATGGACTCAACTTCTCATTATTATCATTCTCAATAAATGGTGAATCCTCACTAAAAACTCTATCTCGCGGTGTGCAACCACCACCATGGCTTTCAATACGACTTCCTCTAACTTAATGCATTCTAAACATACTCTAATCCTATGATGACAGAATCTTCACATAATCAATAACAAGTCAAATATAGAACCTGGAAAGTAATGATAAGGTGCTAATAACATTAATCAAGTGTGATTAGTTATTTATTTTACTTACCCATTCTAAACACCTCATGTATATGACCACGTCAGAATACATCCTAACATACATTAAAACATAAAGAATGCCTTTTGGTGTGCAACTGCCCCTAACTGGAATTTCTAGTCTTCATCTCATTCATAGTTCAAGTCAAAGCACTAATGAATGCCCGAATCCCTCAAATGATGGCTCTGACACCAACTTGTAAACCCAAAAAATTCGAGTATTAAACAGTTAGAATATCATACCATAAAATTTTAAAAAATTAAAAGTTGACGTGGTTATTTAAAATCCAAAGTACACACAATGAAGGTCTTTCAAAAACAAATTCCAAAATGTGGGAAACATCCAAGATAAAAATAAAAAATTTAAAATCAATAAAACTTTTATCCAAATACAATCAGGGTGGGGCAACGAATTATAAAACCACGCCTGTTTCATTTCAAGAATGCCAAATTCGTGCGTTAAAAACCTGATAGTGTGTTTATCAATATACCCAAATAAAGAAAAAGTTGCAAACTACTATTTCAATAAGTCCCCATAAGGGTTCATGATCTGAATTGGTTGCTAAATCCATCACACTATGCGTGAATAACAAAATCCAGCGATTAGCACAAACCAAAACACTCAATCAAACTAATTGCAATTGACCGAACAAACAAATCCAATGTCTACAGAAATTTAGTATAATTTAACTGACATACCTCAGGATCTATTAGTACCAAAAGCCCTAAATTTTAACCTTCAATCAGCACCCAAATCGGCCATAACTTTAAATCAAGCTAACCTGAAAACTATGGTTCATAATCGGTTCTAACCTCATTCAACCGACCAAAAGATGAACTGATTACATACTTGCTAACCTAGAATTGTGTTGAAGCAGCCTTTAATCACCCTATTATGGCCAAAAATCAAATGGAGAAGGGGGGGGGGAGGTAGAATTCGGCAGCTATGATACACAAACAACTCTTTAGTTTACTAAAACAAATTCCTTGCTCCCAAAGTTAGATAATGGACTTTAAAAAGTAGCTACAATGCCCCTCGACATTCGAGATAACAAATTCATTGACTTTACAAACTATACACCTGAAATTATGGTGTTATATGTTCGGAACAGAAAACATAACTTCGTAGTTAAGAAGATTTCTTAAAATCAACTGAGTTTCTTAACCCCTTTGAAAATGATAATGGTTTTGGCTTCTAACCTACATTATACAGAATGAATATGTAAGTAGTAATGAATGGTAATATATTTTATAAAACAAATTAGATAAAGTGACCGCGGGAATGTATTAACGGTTATGGAATGAGTAGTATGATATATAACATAAACATAAGGAAGGTCTATGAACCTTGTAAATGTGTTTTTATTGTGAATGGTTATGTAAGATAGAATAATGGATACGTAGGAAAGACCCGTGGCCCTAGTTCGTGTTTACATTATATAGTTTATGTAACGAGACATGTGGAATGATAATCAGGGCAACCATTATTAAGCAAACATATAGAAGACCTTCGAGGTTGTGTGGTCTTAGAAGACATATGGAATGGATGTGTGAACATAAGAAGGTCACCGACCCTGATGCATGTTCAATCTACTTAAGTAATATACAGAAGACCTTCGAACTTTGTACTATATACCTTACCTAGATATGCATGATCTTTAAAGCTAGAATAACTCAGTTTAGCTGACTTTTAATATGCACATCAGTTTATCACAGGTGTACGTCATGTGGGTAGGGGTGTTCAAGATCCAGGTATGATGCTTTTTGGGTAAAACCGTGAACCAAACCGTTAATAACAGTTTTTGATAATTTAAAACTGAAACATTAAAAATTGAATCGATCCAAACCAAACCATTATTAATAGTTTGGTTCAAGTTTATTTTTATGGTTTGGAATTTTTTGACATTTATACAAGTTGATAAACTTTCAATAAGCATTGTTACCATATTCTGTTGAATGATTTAAAATTTTCATTAGAGCTCTAGTAAGGTATTCAGCACAGTACAATCTTAATAACCAAAAGTGAAAGTGCTATATACTTATTTTAGATATTCTGGAACTGTTAAATAAAAATTACCATTATTTAGAATTTTTGTAAACTTGAGAGGACAAGATGAACTACTGACTGTGTAAACCAGTAAGGGAATTTGGTCTTTGTTTTACGAAGTGTAAATTCTTAAGTTGAGGATGATGAGCTACTTGTCATAACCCATTTACATTAAACCTCTAACCAAATGGAGGATGGAAGCTAAATAAGTAATTTAGGTCACAATGAATTAAGCTTAACACAAACACAAAGTATTTAAAATATTTAAATACTATAAGTTAACGGCCGGTCCAGTTTTATTCGTAATGCCGATTTTTGGTATTACCACAAACCAAACTGTTTTTATGGTTTGAAATTTTAGAAACAATCCGATCACAAACGAGAATAAAATACTAACCGTGAAACCAAATCGCTAGCCGGTTTAGATGATATCACGATTTTAAACAAACCTGTGAACACCCCTAAATATGGGTATGGAGTGGCAAGATAGATTATCCAGAGTGAGACTGGTATCTTTCTAGGTGTTAGGATTATATGGTTATGCTTAAAAGACAAGTATTATGTTTGATTGTTTTATGACTAGATTATATTTCTACTGAGTATGTTTTAGGGATGGTAATGAATCGAATTTTGGTCGGGTCTAGATATTCTCAAACCAATACATGGTTATTAAAGCCTGTTCCAAAACGTTGAGTATATGTCACACACCAACCTAAGGCGGAAATACCGGGGCGTGATCCGATTGCTCACAGGTAGAAGATAAAATCATAAATAAAATGTAACAATATCTATTAAATTAATTAATTTCAAATATAATGCACAAATATTTAAAATACAAACCAATAATTTAATGCATGTAATCCAATCAAGATTTAAATATTAATTGTCTTCGTTAAAACCCAAATGTCTTAGAGCTTTCCCAGCCTGTTCCCTACCCTATGTCCATATATATCATATAAGTACACTAAAAAACAGTGTATTTTCTCTGTTTTGTTTAATTAAATAATATTTTTTATACCTTTATCATTATATTTTCTCTCTCTTTCACTCACAACTACTTTATGAAAATATTAAAAAATTATACAATATCTACAGTGAATCCCCAAATTTAACTTTCCCATATAAATTTTCTCTCTCATCTACACACAACCACTCATAACCATACCATATAATTTGCAAATCTCCCTCACATAATTTTAGGGAACAGATTGAGAATGCTCTTACTAAGTGTCCATACTTCAACTTCAATTCAATAGCAACCTTCATATGCGTAGAAAACAAAGTTTGTCAACAACACACGTTAAGTGAGTTTATCACCAGTTTATGACACTAAAAATAATTTTAATAAAATAAATAAAAGAAAGAAGCAAAACATAATAAATGCGGTAAGTAAATCAAACCATGAATAAGTAAGATGTCAATTAACCATTGCCAAGCAATCGGAAGCCGGTAATCAACCATGAGCAAGTAATAATAAAACCGTTTCCAAGCGAATCGGGTGCGGGCTAATAATATGAGAACCCTATACAAGGGGATATGATGGGCCTCTCCGAATACAAATGCGCACATAAGCAAGTAAGCATATGACAAGTATATTTGATTAATCACACACAATTACACGTTCGCTATTGTTTGAGAAATATATATAATATGATATACACATATGTCCCCAAAACATTTAGAAAAATTAGTAAAATAAGGGAATGATAAAACTCACCTTAGATTAAAGGAAAACGAATATAAATACAAATAAACAAGTTAAAGAATAAGCGAGTCGTCCACTACATGTCAAACGATATAAACAATCAGAACCTGAAACTTTGAGATATGATATAATATAAGTAAAAACGAACTTAATGCCATTGGAATCTATCCAAACGAACGTCTAGAACTCTAGTTATGTTAAATTAAACGTTTAAGCGAGCTGGTACTGACCAGAACCCGAACAGCGAGTCGGAATTCAGGTTTTGGTCAGTAGTCTTAAAATTTCATTACGAGAATAAAAGTCTTCTAGACCGAATGTTGAATCCAAACAGAAGTATGAAAAATTGATTGGTCAAAGTTGTTGACCATTTTGCCCTTAAACGGGTTTGAGTCCAATTGACCACCGAGACTCCCTCAATCGGAAAAATTGATTGAGGGTTTTGTTCTACAAATCAAAATCTACAATATTTAAGAAGACAACTTACCCAAACGATGAATGAAACAAGAGATAATCGAGGTCAAAAGGTCTTGAAGCTTGAAAGTCAACAAAGCAATACAAACTTGATAAATTCTTGAAGAAACCGACAATGTGGAAAGGAATTTCGTGGATTGTAGCTATGGGGCTGGTATTGAAGTAATAATTTAGGATTTTATGATATGCTTTGTTTAAATATTAAGGGTTAAGACTTGTTTATTAGGAAATAGTTATTTTAGGAAACCGAATAATCAATTAATGACAAAATCAGGTATAATAACTTAAAGATTTCAGTTTGGACAGCAATAAAACGAAATCAGAATGTTTTATAGAATTAGTTGACATATCTTGAAGCTTAAGTTTCGTTAATTTAATAGACAACATGAAAAAATTGGCAAAACTAGTCCCTGTAGTTCCCGAAAATACGATTTTTAGCCGTTTTAAGCGATTTTAAAGGTTTCTAAGGGCTATTTGGCATAATTGAAAGTTATAAAATTATACAATAAGTTTAACCAAGTTAAATACCAACAAATACAAGTTTTAAATAGTTCAAAAGATCTGAATTACGTTCCTGAATCGGTTTAAACAATTACGAAAAATCTAAGATGTTACAGAGTATTTATTGAGTAACTTACTCACCGGATTTCGGGGATACCCATCGAGTTTCGGGTTTCTTATCGGGTTTTAACTCAATACCCATTGGGTATACCCGTCAGGAACTCTCATCCGGTCGTCCGGCGAGATGGCCTTGCGTAAAATAGAAAGGTCAACAAATTGCAATTGTTATTATTAGAAAAATTATAGAATTAGAAATTTTTAAAATTGTTCAAGTGTATTTTAACGAAACAAATAGTCAGTGTCCAGTATTCATGTTCTTAATTGTTCAAATTTAAATCTAAAATAGATTATACAATAATATTTTGGATATATATATATATATATATTTAAAAAATATATTATATAGAAAAATGTATGTCCGGTATATCAGGTAATTGGGTCAATGTTATCTGGTAATCAGGTCGGGTAATTGGGTATATTACAAATTCAAAACCCTTCCCAAGCCCATGAAAATTTTCCGAACTAATCCCACACTCTAATAGATCGGGTATTATACGTCTAAATTATGGTGGGTTTCGAATTTTCTTAGGTTCGAGTTTGACTATCATCTCTAGTATGTTTAGTTATAATCCTCGGTTTGAAAACAATGTCAAGTGAGTAAATCCAACAAAGATACTACCCGGGTTCGGAGCGTGTCAAACATATAAGTATACCATCTTAAAATGTACATCCCTATGTGTTTTATTTTTATTTAAAGTTAAGCCACCTGCTAGTCAATTTAATTGGCCAGTTTAAAAATCAAGCATGCAAGCCTGAACATTTTATGTTTTCGCATAAGGGCATTTTGTAAATTGATTTCTTGGGTAAGGATATTCTACCAGTGGGAACAAAAAAGAAAATGATGAGAAGGATTTGTGGAGGAAAAAACCTTAAAAAATTGATAAAAAAAATCATAACTCAAACTAAAAAAAAAGTAAAAAACAATAATGTTTCTCCTATCATCCTCGTTCTCACAAAAAAAATCAATGTTGAGGAAAAAATATCATTGTGATTTTTTGTTTATCATTGTGTTTTTTGTTTATTTTTGTCATTATTGTGTCTTCTTTCCTTGACTTGTGTCTTTTTTTTCTTGATATTGTGTTATGTTACACAACATTATGTTATATTTTGCTCGGTATGTGTTATATTTTTTGATTTATTGTGTCTTTTTTTATTTATCATTGTGTTTTTGTTTATTTTCGTTATTGTATCTTTCTTTTCGACATTGTGTTGATACATATGCATTCTTCTCGGTATTTGTTTAATGTATTTGACAACAGTTTAAGGTATAGGGGTATTTTGGTAATATAATGTAAGGCTCATTCGCTATCGATTGTATAGCGAATGCGACCATCCGTTTTGTGCTTCATTCGTTAAGGATGTTTAACGAATGTGACAAAGTATTAAGGCCATTCGCTATGGTTGTATAGCGAATGGTGTAGCGTATGAAAGGCTCATTCGCTATGTGAGGTATCGCGAATGAGTCGTCTTCTATAAATACCCCTGTAACCAGATGCTAATTAATCAGTCGTTATCATTATTGATATTGCCTCGTTACTCTGCCCAAATTCTCTCTCGTTTCACACACTAACACACAGTATAACTAATCAGGTGTTCATACAATCATATCACAGACTAGATCGTAAATGATGAATCAATCAAGGATTCTCAAGTGGTATCAAAACTACAGTTGTCTGATTGATTGTATTTCGAACTCAAATTTGTTCAATTGATTGTGTTTCGAGATCGAATTGATTAATAACTTCAACGAATTGGTTATCGGGCTGTTCTAGACTAAGATTGATCAATTAAACCTATTACAGTTGATAATTGATAATGAACTGTATTGAGGATTGTTCATAATCAACAGTTAATCTGGACTGCTCTAATTATATTGATTTGATCTTTTGGACCGATTTTACTTTGATCGGGAAGAAACGGTAAGTTTGAAACATTTAATTTTGACTTTTGTAAGTCAAAATTGGGTTGTGATTGACTTATTTGAGGTGAATTGATATCAGATGATTTCGGATGAGTTCAGATTGAGTTCGGAATGGTTTGGCGGGGTAACGTTTAGTAGTACAACTGGGTTTGACCAACCCACCCACGTTAAAACTCGACTATATGTCAGACGGGGTAACATTTACCTAAACACTTCCAGGTCAGATAAAGACATGGTGGTAGGCACAAACCAACATGTCAGCTTCGGTTGCAATGGACACTATACTATTGTATCATGAATAGTAGGGTTAGACTGAATGTGCATTTCTTGAAAAGATTTATATAAATCAGATTTGCCTGCTAAGATATCTACAACGCGGTGACATGGACGGCGTATGGATTTTTAGGCAAACCAAAGATTCCAAACCTTGCGATGGGAGTGGGCTTTGAAACGCAACATAGATTCGTCTTCTGAGATTCTAAACATCAATTCGGACAAGAGGCATGGCCCCACTCTCACAAACTATATTATACTAGCTTTATAAATCATGTATTACATGGGATTTGCAAATGTGTAAATTAATATAATGATATATATACAATAAATAAAAAAAACTAAATGTTAAACATAAGAACATAATTACGTAAAACGTGTATTACAAATATATTCGAATATATATAATACAAGTACTAAGAATTTTAGAATTCACAAATTTGAAAAAAGTAAAAAGGGTAACTTGGCAACTTCTTGAAGGAAATTGTCATAAGATGAAAGTTAAATAAATGGATTTTCTAGAGATGCCGTTAATCTCTCAAAAGTAACCATTCTGTTTAACAAAATAAGCCACCAAAAGTACTAATTATCCCAACCATACAATGTATTTTCTCAGGCATTGGGCTTATTGTTAAGCATATAGTTTTTTGTTGTATATTGTTAATAAAATAAGATATAAGAAGACACAAGCATAAAATTATATATTAAAACAATACTTGAATGCAAGAAATTGACTTATAAGATGTGACAAGTCTATATGTTTCAAATTTATAAATACTTAAACTTCAATCTTATCAGTGGTAGTACCCTAATTGCTACGCCCATCGTCTTCACGTTTTTACCCATTATTGCAAACCATAAAACATAATTAAAAACATATGACCATTTATTAGTTTTGATCTATTTAGTAAAAAAAAAGTTACAAATAAAAGAGCTCACCCGTGGCGAATGTCATTGCGGCGTTAAACTTTTAAAAGTTTGAAAACATAATAATTTGATTGTGAGTTCATTGAACATTGATTTTCGTTGGAATGCTTGATATGTAATTGCATAATAAATCAAAAGAAGAGACTTAGATAGGAAAAAAAATAGAATAATGAAGTTGTGTACACTTGATATAATCCAAAGCATATTGACCAATTGCAATAGTAATATTCTCAATTAGAATTGTATATATTTTTTTATATATAAGGTAGATTAGAGAAGAGTTTGTAAAAACAATTCGGATTTTGTTATAGGAAGTGCGATTTAATTTTTAAATGAAAATGTAATCTATGAAATCATATATTATTATTATTATTATTATTATTATTATTATTATTATTATTATTATTATTATTATTATTATTACTGTTGTTGTTGTTGCATTCTCTTTTATATTATTATGTATGAGATTATTAACATTGTAAACTAAAATTTATATTGTTTAAATATTTCAATTCCATTTTAGTTATATATTTTCTCATCTAAATTGCAATAAACATTATGTGTTTTATTAGGAATTGTCCAATTTTATAATATATAATATTTATTTATATGAAAAGTTCATAGAATGCCTATAAAAAAGATAGAGAATATCTCATAAAATAGTAATCATCTTTTAAAAGTGTTTCAATTAGGTCAATGATGCATATTTTATTCAAATTAGGTCACTAAATCTTTAAATCAAGTCTCACAGTTTTTTTTTTTTTTTTTTTTTTTTTTTTTTTTTGCGTCAAGAAAGAAATGAAGGATAAGATGTGGGTGCCGGAATTTGCAATATATGTAATTACATTTAAAAAGTTTTAAAAGCATTAATTATATTAAAATTTAAAAATAAAAAATAAAATTCGCGTCGCCACTCAGCGTCAACTTCAAAAAATAGATAAAATATTTCCTACGTGAAACAAAAAAGAAAAAAACTAAAAAACATGTTAATAACTTTAATCTATACCACATATAAAACATGAATTATGGACCTTTTAAATTTTAAGAGGTACCAAACTTGTTGCTCTAGGTATGACGAGTGATGCATAAAATTATTACATTTTAGGGGCAAGTTGATCTTTACTCATCATTATATACGGTTAATTTTAATTCTTTCAAAAATATTTACAAGTTTGGTCCTTCAACTTCAAGCACATTTTGTTAGTTTATAAAATAGTTACATATTTATCCCTTATTTTAAATCAACTACCACCATGACGTTAAACGACCATAACTTTTTTACACGTACATATTATTTTGAAAAAAAATTATACCATAAAAACAAGCATTTTATTATCTTTAATTTGAGTATGATATTGCAACTTTTTTTCATTTTTAAAAACTTAATGTGTTTCGTGACTACCAGTAAGGACCGGCAAACAGGCTGGGTCGGCAGGTTGGGTCATTGGTCTAAAAGGGTTAACATCAGAATAGGTCGATACAAAAAAGATTAGTTTGGTTCAGGTTGGTCGGGACGGGTTCGGGTTAAAAGGAGTCAAGTCAAAATGGATTTCAAGTTAGAAAAGTGTTTGGTCGGAACGGGTTACGCGCGTACCGTTGTGAGGTCACACATGGACTGGCACGATAACACTAGTTACTAATGTCGTGTTTATGTGCATACTCCGCCGCATCACGCGAGCACCTATCTATTTTTAACAAAATTTGAAAGTTGAGTGACTTTATTGGAACATTTTTTAAAATTGAGTGACCTAATTGGAACACTTTTAAAAGTTGTCTGCTATTCTATGAAGTTGCGCCCAAAAGATATGAATTTAAGCGGGAAAAGTTAGTCAAGAAATAATATGAAACTGCCACATCATCCTGCTTATTTTCTTTTGTTAGTATACTAGCTTTTGAACCCGTGTATTACACGGGATTTATCAAACAATAAAAATAAATAAGGTCCGTTATTTCAATTGTGATTCTCAAAATACTTATGAATTAATTTAATGTAGACTTAAAGGAAAAACAAACGGGGTAAAATTACTAAAATGCATGGTTTTGGAAACATCGGGTGTGGATTTGCAAGAAATTTAAAAAATGTGCTAAAGTTACGTAGTTGGTCAAACTTCATGTATGAAAATGACACAATGTTATAACCCGCTTAACAAAATGATTTTGACCCATGACCCATGGATAGCTAGAATAAATGAGATGAGAGATTAGAAATTAGGAGAAAATGTAGGCTTGATACCTAAGCTTCAACATTTTCTTTTATTAGTATTGTAAGATAAGATAAGATATAGATATTATATTAATTTTCTAATGAGTGTTTGTGGGGTTTGAAAATTTATAGCGTTACCTGACAAATACGTGTTCTTAAAACTATTTGAAATCCGATAACATTGTGGTCCAGTTTTACAATCTGTGGATTATGTAAGGCATTGGTTATTCATACACCCTTGACCTGTCCACACACCCTTTAACGTGGGGTTCCATACGATCATATAGCCCCTATACGATCGTTTGTAAGGTGTGTGGATAACCAAAGGGTGTACGAATAACATATCCCTGTGTAAATGTACTTGTCTCTTGGTGCTTTTAGGCTTTTGCACCGTGAATAGTATAAGGTGGTTGGATAAACAAATAATTGAGGCTAGGGTTGATTGTTTGTTGGACTATATTAGTGTTAATAGTGTATAATTATTCTCTTGCTTATGAAGTGGTCTTTGACTTCACTTTCTTTAAATCGTGCATCCGATTTCGACCATTAAACAGATAGCTTCCAATCCTTTTCATAATCGGAAATTGCAGTGACTTGGGTTTTCCAATATGTTGAGACCCACAAACAAAACTGCTGTTAATGAACATGGATGGATGGTGGCCACAGCCAATGATCCATTTGTGTGGTCACCTTGCCACTAAGATTCTCCACACCAAACATTAGCCATATCTATGGAACTTGCTTTGTGTATATGGGCTCTACATGAGTTGACCAAGGCTTATACACAAGCTTTCGTGGGACTGATCAGGTGTGGATCTATAAGCATTTTGTTTGTAGTTTCATAACAATTATTAAAAGTTTTTTGTATATTCTTCGCACAAAGATCTGGTTTTAATTATGCAATACACAGAAAGCATTATTCTATCAATACAATTTATAAAGATAGTTTAAAAGAACCATGTGGATTTGTGGCTCCTTGTACACCCGAAGACACTAGTATCACACAGTAAACTGGTCGACTTTAAGAACATCGAAGCGATCATAATTTTTTGTAATGCAAGAAACTGTAATAAAATTATCGTTTTAATATGTGCCAATGACTCGTCTGCAGGAACCAGGTTCACTTTGTTATTAAAAAGTAATATTAAAATAAATGCTAACAATACTCTCATTAATAATAACAAATATACTAGTACAATACCATTTACAAAACCGAATTAAATGAATAAAAAATACAAAATTGTTTTGAACTGATGTCTTTAATGGGTACTAGAACGAGTCGTCATGTAGTATCCTCGTCTTGCATCTTCATCACACTTGGTTTCCATCTTTTCGACTAAGCTTCTTGACTACAGCAATAAGAAAACAAAATATTGACGGTTGTAGTTGAGGCTTCATGTTTAATACCCTTAAAACAGATTTCATGTTTCTATTAAAGAATTCGTTTGTTTTCAGGATACAACAATAGCCGAAGTAGTATGTACTAGCGGTGAGAGCTCTAGCGCTCGTGGTTTCTCAGGGTAAAATGGTATTCTTGAGTTTAGGTGAAAAAGATTAAGATGATGGCGAAATTAGAGAATCTCATCTCTAAATCATATAGATCTAGTTCGTTTTGTGTTTCTATATTTTTTTTTCTCATGTCTTGAAAATGAATCAAAAGGTTATTTAAAATACTGATGCCAAAACTCCATAATAATTTCAATTTTATGAATTAAAACAAAAGTTCCGTTTGATTAATGACTGGCCGGTTTATGATACAAAATAAAAACCACCATTTTATTCATGACATGCTAGTGTCAGTTTATGAGTTAAAATAGAAATTCTTATTGGCTTAGTGGGTAAATATCAGCCGGGTTAGCTGTAAAGCATGGAAGGATGTACCAGGGTTTGAACGATGTATATTTGTCAAGATTTTTTGTGGAATCCTGGGGTCTCGGTTCGATTCCAACAAGTATATATCACTAATGGATGAGAATGCTATTATTCAAGGATTCAAACTTAGGTAAGGGGGTTGTATGCGAGTGTTAAGCTTTTCAGATGAGAACACCATTATTCTGGGATTCCAACGGACACTAGTTTCATGCGGCGAACCGGCTGGCTTTAAGAATATTGAAGTGATCATTGTTTTAAACACTGTTAAGAAACAGCAACAAGACCCTTGTCGGTTTGACTTAGTATGTGCCTATGGCTCATCAATGTATAATAACCCTATTTTTGGTGGAAAAGAAGGCATGAAGTTGTGGTCCGAACATAATCATTGGCCGACTGGTGGTCCAAAGAAGGCATATATCTATGATCATGTGGACGAGTCTCGAGCACACCACCATCTCATGCTCGTATATATCCAGCACTTGCTTTTAGGTGTCATGTTATTCCATTCTGAGAATATTCTTCAACTTTCTAAATGGTTCACATGCACAACATATAACTGTAGATGCTATCCTGAAAATCTATTACAAACGAGTTTGACAAAAATGTGAATTTGAAAAGCTTTTGGTTGAATTTATACAATATGCATATGAACTGTTTATTATGGCAAACTATAGTGTTTTACTGTTTTTCAACTTCTTCGTAAGAACAGTGGTGGGTTTGCAGCTTTTGAATGCTATGATTTTGAAAGTTGATTAGAGCATTCATAATCCGTCCATCAAATTTAGGTGGCTGCGGAATTTCTTTCTAGAAACTGGTGTTTTTTCAAAAAACCAAAGTGTTTCTAGGTGACCGTTGGAAAATTAATAAAATATAATTAGTCTGCTATATAAGAGCATTTCCAAACCATCCTCTAAAAATTTGTGAGTGTGGCTCTCTAAATTTTAGGGGTAGTTGCAGGGCCGGATCTACGTATACGAAACTAGGTTCACCGGAACCTACGGAGTTTCGGATTTATATAGAATGCCTATATAAATATGAGAGTGAACCCACATATATTTTGTGTGTGCTCATACACGAAGTGGAATTTTGGTCAAGTGGAAGACATTCCATTTTGCTAATCTGCTGATCCGGGTTCGATTCTCAGTTTCAACCCTTTTTTGTCTTTTCTTTCAATTTCATTCTTTGAACTACTTAACTAATTTAAAAGCATGTAGGTGTGGGTTTAATATATATAGGTTATTTTATGGTAATTGGATAGAACTATGTGAAGGTATAAAATCTGTAATACACTTGTTACAATTATTTGTAGTAAAATAATACTTGTTAAACATTACTAACAGAGTAGCAAACTACCAATTCATTTTAATCTATAAATCTATAATATGTGAGTGCTCAAATAACGATGTTGGTTTTTTTGTTATTATATCATATTTTTATTGTTTGATAAACCTTACCGAAACTGTCAAACCGATCCAAATAGTGAACCCATTGAAAACAATTCCTAGATCCCGTCACTGGGTAGTTGTGAATGGTTGTGATTAGAGGGGATAAAGAAACTTTTGTTGATGAGTAAATTTGGAAAAACACTGTTCATTCTCCACAATTTTTTAATGTTTTCTGAAAGTGGTTGTGAGTAGATGAGAGGAAAAATGTAATGTTGAATGTATAAAAAAGTATTATTTAATTGAAAATGAAATGAAAAATATAGTGTTTTTAGTGTAATTATAAATATATAGATTCAGAATGGATTGAGAATGCTCACATGTTGCCAACTTCAACTAATTATGGGAGAGAACTAGACAAGTTAGCTGTGCCAGTAGCGGCCTAGGAAAGTCTGCTTGTGCCACGTATTGTCGGCTCTACAATATTATGAAGTTAACCTAGGTCGAGTAAGTTAAGTGGTATTTTTGTCTCTGAGTTTTGGTCAATTACACAATTTAAGTTTAAAACTTTTTTTAGCTAGGCCCTTGGGATTTTCAAATCATACCATTTTCGTCCATTTCGCTAACCCTATTAATTTTTTAACATTAAGTCATGGGTATTTCTGTCCTTTTATGTAGTTTGATGAAAGTGAGAATTGTGATAAAACCTTTGGGGACGATTTTATAAGATGAATATTTCACATATAACAACTAAAATCCGGACCATGAAGTAGCTCTAGATAAAAAGAAATATCCGCATCTATTTAAATCTGACGTAGACGCCACTATTTAATTTCGAGACTTCCTTAAATGGGGGAGGTGTAACATTCATTGAATTTCAAGCTTTCAACTTGGAACTCCAGGGGCGTGAAATGTCTCATAAGTTGGCTTTTCACATGCATAGATAGTTCTTAAACATCGAACTTAACACAAAGAGTGAAATTCTTACGAGCTACCAATAAAACTATTTCAACAGTCATAATATAACAATAACTAACTACCATGTATGTCATAACCACCAGGATAACCCTTCCATGCATCGCAACCCCTTATTCCTCAGCTGCTCCTTGCTAACCTGATATGTATAAAAAAAGTCAGCTAAATGCTGGGTGAGTTCTAGCTTAATTGACTGACAGTTTCAATAAATAAATAATAACGACTGAAGAACTGAAGCACAAATTTAAACATAATTTTAAATGTATAAAAAGCATACAAGCAAGCTGACTAGGCATATTGATCTTAACCTTTTGTAATTGCAATTACCGACACACATCACAACGATGAAGCCAAATTGGTGTCAATACCCTAGGCCTAAATGATACCCATACAATGGGATCCAATTCCAACGGTACCAATTCTAAAGGATCAAAATGGTACCCATACAAGGTGTCTAACTGCCTACCTGACTGCAAGCTTTAGCATAACTGACTTTTTAACTTACAACTATCTTACCTGACACATAACATATGATACCAGCCCCAAAACATATATGAAAGAATATAAAGTGGGTCTATAACTCACCTGAATCGTTTAACTTGCTGAACTCTTAATGACTGGGATCCTCTCTCGAAACTGAACCTTGATTAGTAGTTTATAGTTAACTAGTTAATAACTAAAAACTAACTGAATAATCTTAAGACTCTTGCACTACTTGGCTTAGATTTCTATTTGAAATTAGTTTTCGTAAGGTAATCTTGACACGTAGACCATCCACACTTCAAGATCATTTATTTTAGTCCAAACATAGCCACGACTTCTTAAAGTTTATTCTCAATCTAGGTCCCATGAAGGCGGATCTAACAACTATTTTTGGATCAATCTACTTGGTGCTTAGCGGAAATCACACCAAAGAACCTAGATCTCGAATCTT
This sequence comes from Bidens hawaiensis, assembly GCF_021521415.1. Lineage (NCBI taxonomy): Eukaryota > Viridiplantae > Streptophyta > Magnoliopsida > Asterales > Asteraceae > Bidens > Bidens hawaiensis. Next base: position 140,213 of record NW_027495247.1, read on the forward strand.
GTTTTAGTGTTTGTTTGTTTCGAATTTTGCTTGAGAGTTAGATGGATAATATAAGAGTTTGTCAAAAGCTTATGTTTCTCATGCACATGCTTCCTATTTACAGGGAAGCATGGCGTGCAACTATTCCATTATAATAGCCCAATGGGCTTTGTTTACAAATGGCCTTGGGCCCAATACATGACAATGTACAAAGACAAGTTTAAACAAAATACAAACAATACAAAAGACTAATAAAATACAAAGCATGCCCCAACATTCTCCCTCTAGTCTTTAGTATTGCAGCCTGTCTTCGTCTTCAGTCGGTGTCGTACCCTAGAGCACCATCTTCGAGTAGTGGAAGTTTAACAAGCTTTCGGACAAACTTGTTGAAGGCTTCCACTATCTTATTGGTATTCTGTTTAACGATATCCTCCAACGTGGGCAAAGACGAGTTGTATAACTTCAGGATGTCTTCTTTGCTAAGTCTCATCAACTATTGCTCGTCAAATACACATAAAGGATGCATGTCTATGCCGTGTATGATGGCTTCACCCGTTTCATTGTCAAATTCCCAGCACTTGAAGTTGTAAAGGAGATTCAGCTCAAAAGGTTCTCCATGATAGACCGTACGACCTTCCCTGGGCATTTTGTGACTCCATGCAGTTCGTCGCTTGCCTGTTGCTGGGTCTATTTTCTTTGGATGCTTGTACTTCCAACCCTTGTTCAAGTGAAAGTTGGCGTAGTGGCACTTGGATTCTCGATCAACGTGCCACTTGAACCACCTGTCCAAATTCTTCTCACCGATACCGTCACCTATTGCCCGCATAAAATAGTTCATGCCAAGTTCAGGCAGGGTATGCATCTCGGTTGGGTGCATCTAGGTGAGGTATCCGTTTACCCTACGCAACGCCCATGAGTCACTATTCATGTGATATTTTGCATAAGCAATAAGGGCCTCATCGTGGTATGGGTAGTTGCGGCAGCGTGCACTTGCACGACTCGTCACATAGTGCCATTTCTTCATTCTCGGTTTGGGCACTTGAGTGGAGTCAGCTGCTAGGGTAATAACGGGTTGAGCTTCAGGAGCAAGAGTATGATCTCTAACATCTTCAGGTAGTGTGTCAGGACGAGACGAGTAGTTGATGCCATCATCTTCTTCTGTTATCCCCTCCTTTTCAGGCGATGAGATATTTCCTGCAAAATGACCTGCATCAAATAATTCGTTAAAAACATCCTCCACTACAGCATCTCGGTCCCTAACCCCTTTAGAAGCCTCGGTAGCAGATGGGTCTTCGTGTGGTTCATCATCATGTGGAGCAGTTTGTGAGTCCGCTCCACTACCTCCTACTGCACAGGCACCACTGTTTCCACTATTTCCGTCATCATCATCATCATCATCATCATCATCATTGTCATCGTCATCGTCCTCGTCAAAACTATTGTGGACGCTCTCATCATCAACTTCATTATCATCATCTTCTTCTTCATCAACACCAGCTTGGGTAGCAAGTCCTCCAACTTTCGAAGGTATCGAGCTGGTTCCCACAACACTTGCGGCTCCACCAACATGTGGTACAAGGATACCCACAGTTGCTTCACCCTCCGATCCCACCGCCGTCTCCATACCGACTGTCACATTCGGACCAACTAACGGTTGCTATCCTTGAGTGTTCGTCCTTTCACCCGACTGCTTCCATCTTCCAAAGGCAGAGTCAAGACGGTCCTCAAGCATGTTAAAGTAATCATCGCGCAAGCCAATCAGCTCAGAAGCCGCTTGATACTTGCTCACCATTTCTTCATTTATCTTCAACTGAAGCTCATTGAGACGGTCTTGGGTGGCAATCTTAGTCTTCAGGGCCTGTATCTTAGTTCTGAAATCAGCTGGATATAAGAGCACCGAGAGTTTGAGTGGATCCTTGTTGGCTCTCTATCATAGAAACATGAGCATTTGTAGCCTCTTGTGAAAAGAACCACCTGTCAACTGCCTTATCCAGATCTGAAGTAAGTTTCTTTTGAAGAACAAAGGCGTATGGCAAGTTTCGCTCTAGGGTCGTCACCCTGTCCCCGACCCGAGTACCCTCCCCCTGTTGAGCAGCGAGCGTCAGCGATTGATTGTTAAGCAGTAGCTATTGGCTGTCGACTCACTTATGAAGGGTCTCTACCCACCCTCTTTGGCTTTCCAGCAAAGCCTTATCTAGGTCCCTCTCTTCCTCTAGCTTGGCTACCAGTGCCAACAACGCCGCTTTCTCCTTCCAGGCCTCGACTTCCTTCTATTTCTGGGTCTTGACATACTCCAATAACACCCGCTCACACTCAGCCCTCTTAGAGTTCCATTCCTCCAAAGTGACAATCCTATCGAGGATAGGATCAGCGAACACTGGGACTTCTTAGACTTCTCGGTCGCAATGGGTGTAGCTGTAAAGAAAGTGGGCTTGGAAATGGTAGGAGGTGTGTCGGATTGGGTAGGTGGGGTTATGGTTTGTAGCGGTAGGGTAATGGATTGGGTAGGAGGTGGTGAGGTGATGGTTAAAGGTAGGGTTATTGGTTGTTGTGGATTTTTTATTTCGGGTTTGGTTGTGGTGGAGGTTTGTGTTGGTTGGGCTGGTGGTGAAGTTGTGAAGGTTTGAGACTAGAAAGTTGTGGTTCTCAATGGAGATGTAAAGGTTGGTGATTTGAAAGGTGATGATGTATGTGGGTCAGATGGTGTGGGCTGGTCTGGTTGAGTGGTGGTTGTGATAGGTTGGACTGTTTGTTGTTGCTTTGGGTAAAAATCAACAAGTGCAATTTCGTAAACAAATTAGTAAATGAGGTGTGGTGCTTGATTGAAATAAACATAGAAATGCAATAACACAAGGATTTGTTGTGAGGAAAAAGCTCGTTATCCTAAGGATAACAAGAAAAAAACCCCGGGCTGTGAAAACTATCATCACCAGTTTATTAATAATCGAAAAATGTTACAAGTGTTGGAGCTTTTCTCTTTGGATCGTGTTACAGAATGTTGCTATAGCTAGTGTGAGAGTTGTGTGTCTCCTATACCATCTAAACAACTTCTATATATAGTTACAAGAAGGAGCACTAAATAATAACTAGCCATAAGGAGCATTAATTGTCCTGGTGAGGATCTTTGAGCGGTTACGGCTTGCATATCATTGTTATAAACTAGTTGTAACTCCCTCCAACGTCTACAACCTTCAATGCTTTGGCCGAGCCTTCAGCTAGGTATTAACTGTTGACCGTTTCCTTTCATTTGGAGGATACTGCATCTTGAAGTTATTTTGTATATACCGCATTTTAGGATACCACAAATCCCATGTATAACAGTTGCTTAGTGGTCCTAGTCTTTAGAAGATCATGTGAATGTTGTATGACCTGGTAAACATCAAAGAAAGGCGATTGAACTGTTAGTATAATGATATATTAAAGATACCTGTTGCTTGGGAGGATACTGTATCCTGAATACATCACCAGTTTTAGGATACTGAAAATTTGATGCCTAACAATTGTCCCCAAAATTGACAGCTGTAAAAGTTGGTTTACAGCTGTTGATTTTTTGAATTTCGAATTCTGTAGATTGAGTGAATAAGCTACTCGTGTCGATCATCCGTAGCACCGTCAAAACCCTTTTTGTTATCTTATATTTATCTCGGGTAAATATTTCAAACCTTTACCCGATCATTATCCAGGTAAATCTCTTTCTTTGCTCTTCATCTTCAACCATATTCCAATCCAGGCTCAGGATGGCTAAGGACGCTGGCTTGGATACTCCCTTCTGGGATATGGCTGCTTGGGAGAAAATCGTCGCGAAGATGAGCGGGGTAAATGTGGAAGAGCCGCGACCAAGTGCAGTGGACAAGGTGGTTGACAAGGCAGTGAAGGCGGTGGCTGGCGAAGCGGTGAAGGTGGTGATTGGTGAGGATCAACTGAGTGATGATGGTGATAGAGACAAGGCATGAGCCCGCTTTTTATGAATTTTTGTTTGTGTTTGTGATGGTGGTGGTTTGAACAGTTTTGTTTTCTGTTTTGAACAATGATACTTAGGATAATATGGAAATATGGGGGAGGAATCTTGAGTTTCAAGACAAAGCCCATGTTATCTTGAAGTTTGGCAATCCAACATTGCCTGGGTGGAAGGGTCTTTCCTTCGTTGAGAACAGCTGGGCATTGTTCTTAACTTCCTGCATTTTTGTTAGTGATGATATAATCTTTTAGCTTTACATCGTGTTTTATTTGTGTGATGTTTTAGATAAATCATTTTGATATGTTTTAGAATATGGTAATATATCCAAGAAATATTTAAGACTTTAAGTTTTGAAATAGAACATTTTAGGGATAATATACTTAGAAAATATATCTCCATAACTTATCACATTTAGAAAAATACCCTAAGGATAATGTATCTAGACTTTAAAACTTATCATATTTTAGAATAAGATATCATAAAGATTACACATCTTTAAGACTTCTATAGATGAGAATTGTCACAATTAAGCCGAAAGATCATATCTTGACAATAAAATATACAATAAAACTAAGTGTAAAGGGGTACCTTTATAGTAGATACTTAAAAACTTAAGAAGCTTACATATGATGTCCCCGACTGTCGAGTCTTTATTCATCATGCTTTCAGAATTTGTGTTATTCGAGTTAAAAATGACTAAGAAACTCTTTTTCCACTTAGCATCTTGGCCAATCTTTGACCTAGCAAGATTAAATTAGACAATTCTGGCGATAAAGCCTTTACTGGGGTAAACCCGTTATGCTGGCGACAAGGCCTTTACTTGAGAGACATGAGAATGTCTAAACCATAGATAAAACTTGGGAAATTCCCAGACGTGAGCGACACGAAGATGCCGAAACCTAAACAAGAAAATGTTATAAACCTTAGAAATGTATGTGTGACACGTCTGCCACTTATCTTAAGAATCCGATCTATAGCCAACAACAACCGGATTATCAGTTGGTCTGGTCTGGCTACCTCGAACTATAGTCAAATATTGTGCGCTCTAGGCGGGGTGCTACCCAATTCGTCAGAAAGGCGAAGACTTTTAAACCTTAGAAGATATCAGGGATATCATATTCATATGTGAGGTGATCAGCCTCTTACTTTTGTCAGGATAATGTATCTTCAGGATATCTGTAAAACACTAAACTCTTGATGAGGGGTGGGTGTTAGCGTGGCTAACATCCCTCCGATGCTTAAGTCAGTAATTTGATAAAGAGAAAATATAAAGATAGAATATAAAAAATTTAAAGATGGATCAGGAGACATACCTTTATCCAAGAGTGTTTGAGACATGAACATACTATTGAGGATACTAGCAAAAATATTGTTAGGGCTCGGATTTTCAGTATCCTAAGCAAACGATATGTTCAGGATAACTCCAGGATATAGTATCCTCCAAAAATACAGGTATCCTTAATATACTATTGTGTTAATGATTCCACCGCCTTTCTTTGATGTTTACCAGGTCATACAACGTTCCCATGTGCTCCTAAGGACTCGGACTACTCGCCAACAACCTCAAAGAACGTGCTCAACAAGGGAAAACGGCTACCTTAAATAGAACGTGTTCTAAAAGAAAACGCAAAAATCAAAACGGCTACCTTAAATAGGACGTGGCAAAAAAGAAAACATGGCTAAATGGAAAGAATCGATTACTCCCGGAATAATAGCAACGGCTAATTGATTTAGTCCATCATTTCCATAATTATAGGCCTTATTGTTAGCTTTATTTTTGTATAATAGAGCACTACTCGGATCAAACAACACACACACTCTAGACACACGAGACTTATTAGTACTCGCTCTCATTGTAATCACGATCCGATTAGCTTCACTACTTGTAACCACTTTTTGTAATTAATAAACCGGTGGTGATAGTTTTCACCGCCCGGGGTTTTTTTCTTGTCATCCTCAGCATAACGGGTTTTTTCCCCGCAACAAATCACTGTGTTCTATCACTTTTACATTCGTTCCAAACAAGCACCAAGTCCCATTTACTAATTTGGTTACGAAATTACCTTTGTAATTTTTGACCAAAACAATTTGGCGCCCACCGTGGGGCAATCAGTGCTTTAATCCGTCAAAACCGTTTGTTCCACTCTCAATTACTTTCATCCCTTCATTATGGCCTCACAACCAAAAACTAGCTCCATTCTTGCTCCGGGCACCACTGCTTCAAATGTTAACCCCGGTCCTCCGTTGGTCCCAAAGAAGAGCGCTCAACCCAAAGGAGAACTTCCACCATACCCGAGAACCTCTACGCGGGTAGATCCGGTTATTTCTAAAAATGATATTTTTGATTTGATGAAACAGGTCAAAAATCACATGGAGCAGCAAGAGAAGACCAACTCAAGGCTATTTAAGAAGATTGAAGGGATCAAGAAAAAACCAGGGCAGGAGACTACTCCAATCATGCCGTGGGCTCTTGATTTTGGTTCTCCAGAATCATCTATCCTTCAGAATCACGGATCCTTGGGGACAAAATCAACAAGGACTCCGTCTCAGCAGCAGTCAGGATATTGGGGAACTTATCCTCTGGTATCCTTGGAGTTACCAAGACCAGCGAGGCCAGAATCCATTAACATGCAGCCTCGTTCAACCATGCCAGCCTGCATGTTCTCGTCAGGATCTCCCATGGTGTCCTCTGAAGTGTATATTGGTGATGACATCTCTATGCAGACATCACCTTATCTTGAGGATACCCTCAATGGAGGAACTAGCCATCAAGGCTCAGGATACCAGAGACCTAACCACGATCTCGGTAACAGTTTACTTAATGCTAATTTATACATAATCGTGGATCTGTGCAGGATAAGGGGATATTCCCCGAGATAGCCAGGAAATTGCAGAAAATGAAGGATATTGTAACGATTCCGACGAAACCAGGTATACCCTAACCGGTAGACAATAGTTACGTTATATTTAATGTCGGGTACATAAATTACCATAGTAATTATACGAGAATACATGGTTCACTGTATTGATTGCACGTGAATATATAATTCATCGTATTGAATATGCGATTAATCGATCGATAGTTATTGAAACCCGAACGAATCGAGAGTTCAATTATAGACGATAATCTATAGTATTTAGTGATTTTACGAAGCATTAATGCTTCGGGATAAGTAAAGTACGGCACAGAAAAAGAATTTTCGATTTAATGGTACGTCGGTACGTTAAACGAAACCTTTAATACCAAACCGAGCAAGAGACGATCGATCAAGCCGAAAAAGATGCGCAATAATTAATAATATGATGTTTTAAGTTAATAAATGTCATGGTTTAAGTTTTTAAAGTTTTTAAATCGGTTTTATATAAATTTCATTTTTAAGACGAAAACGACCGTTTTAGCCTCGTTTTAAGCCGAATTAAACATTTAACCGAAAAAACGAACTGAACCAGATTATCCACAACATTATCCGGATTTCCATAATCCAAATATGTGGCTAGAAATGGAGAGGTGGGTCCCACCCCACCCCCTTCATATGCCGATCGGAAATAAGGGGTTATACCCCATTCATTTTATTTTTTTTTGCACAACCATTTCAACATTCATCCTTCCTCTCCACAATATCATCTAAAAACCCGAGTTTGTAGCAAGAAAAGTAATGTAAAAATCGAGTTATTTACGTTTCCATCTTCGTTTCTTGAGTTTATTTGCAAGAAAATGAGGTTTCAAAGATGAAAACCGATTCTTGCATGATCAAGTGATGTATACGGGTTATACAAGGGATCTTGGTCCAAGAAAGGAGTTAAACGAACCAAAAACGAATTTTTACGGTTTAAACTTTAGTTTTGAATCATAACCGAAACTATAGTGTAAGAGGCTTGATCGTGAGTGTAACTTGCTTGGTATTGTGGTATGTTGGTTGTAGGTTCTGTATTTAGTGGTAGATAAGGCGGAAAGATGAGTTTGTAGCTTGTAGTGGCGGAAAACAAAAGGTATATTCGGTTTATGTTCGGTTATGGATTTTTGGACAGATTGTGAACGGTTTAGAGTTAGGTCATGAAATTTTACAGAGGTGTTAAATACATGAAAATAAGAGTTCTGTGAAATTTTGGTAATTTTTGGACAAAGGATGAATATTTGGTGAATTTAATACTCGGTTTTGGCTAAAAATGGTGAAAAATAGTTAAATATCATGAAAAATTCTGGAAAATTTCAGATAAGCTTTTTATAACATGTAAACATCACACACAAAATTTTAGGTCCGTTGGAGAAGTCTATGTAGGATTTTCGGTTAAACGAGTTCTAGGATTTTATAGCTCGGTTTTAGTGAAAATGGCATGTAAAAAGAGATTTTTGTTCTGGAAAAATTACAGGGGAGTATGTGGATGGCAGGGGTCATTCAGGAAAAATTTGGGATTTTTCTAAGGTCGTTTGGTATTTACGACATATTTAGTGTTTAAATGGTGTTTAAAAATAGATAAATAAATTTTAAATATAAAAATTAATTCTGGAAATATTTTTATAAAATTACCCACTGTCAAAAAGTGATTTGTGCAAAATTTCAAGATCCGAGATTAAACGGATAATTATTTGTGCTAATTATCAAACTTTTAAAGTTTAAAACGCGTAAACCGGTAAAGTTCGCCTAAACGAGCTGACCGGTGTATAAAAACCCTAAAAAAGAATTTTCGATTTAATGGTACGTCGGTACGTTAAACAAAACCTTTAATACCAAACCGAGCAAGAGACGATCGATCAAGCCGAAAAAGATGCGCAATAATTAATAATATGATGTTTTAAGTTAATAAATGTCATGGTTTAAGTTTTTAAAGTTTTTAAATCGGTTTTATATAAATTTCATTTTTAAGACGAAAACGACCGTTTTAGCCTCGTTTTAAGCCGAATTAAACATTTAACCGAAAAACGAACTGAACCAGATTATCCACAACATTATCCGGATTTCCATAATCCAAATATGTGGCTAGAAATGGAGAGGTGGGTCCCACCCCACCCCCCTCATATGCCGATCGGAAATAAGGGGTTATACCCCATTCATTTTATTTTTTTTTGCACAACCATTTCAACATTCATCCTTCCTCTCCACAATATCATCTAAAAACCCAAGTTTGTAGCAAGAAAAGTAATGTAAAAATCGAGTTATTTACGTTTCCATCTTCGTTTCTTGAGTTTATTTGCAAGAAAATGAGGTTTCAAAGATGAAAACCGATTCTTGCATGATCAAGTGATGTATACGGGTTATACAAGGGATCTTGGTCCAAGAAAGGAGTTAAACGAACCAAAAACGAATTTTTACGGTTTAAACTTTAGTTTTGAATCATAACCGAAACTATAGTGTAAGAGGCTTGATCGTGAGTGTAACTTGCTTGGTATTGTGGTATGTTGGTTGTAGGTTCTGTATTTAGTGGTAGATAAGGCAGAAAGACGAGTTTGTAGCTTGTAGTGGCGGAAAACAAAAGGTATATTCGGTTTATGTTCGGTTATGGATTTTTGGACAGATTGTGAACGGTTTAGAGTTAGATCATGAAATTTTACAGAGGTGTTAAATACATGAAAATAAGAGTTCTGTGAAATTTTGGTAATTTTTGGACAAAGGATGAATATTTGGTGAATTTAATACTCGGTTTTGGCTAAAAATGGTGAAAAATAGTTAAATATCATGAAAAATTCTGGAAAATTCCAGATAAGCTTTTTATAACATGTAAACATCACACACAAAATTTTAGGTCCGTTGGAGAAGTCTATGTAGGATTTTCGGTTAAACGAGTTCTAGGATTTTATAGCTCGGTTTTAGTGAAAATGGCATGTAAAAAGAGATTTTTGTTATTGAAAAATTACAGGGGAGTATGTGGATGGCAGGGGTCATTCAGGAAAAATTTGGGATTTTTCTAAGGTCGTTTGGTATTTACGACATATTTAGTGTTTAAATGGTGTTTAAAAATAGATAAATAAATTTTAAATATAAAAATTAATTCTGGAAATATTTTTATAAAATTACCCACTGTCAAAAAGTGATTTGTGCAAAATTTCAAGATCCGAGATTAAACGGATAATTATTTGTGCTAATTATCAAACTTTTAAAGTTTAAAACGCGTAAACCGGTAAAGTTCGCCTAAACGAGCTGACCGGTGTATAAAAACCCTAAAAATGAACTATTTTCGTAAAACTGAGTTAAATGTAAATCATCCGAAAATAATTCGGATGATTTAGGTAATTTTATCCGATTTAACAGTTTTCGGTGCACTAAAGACGGAAACGGGTCCCGCGGCCAATCGGGGCGTCTAAACCGAGTTCTAATTTCACAACATTAATTAAATTATCAGTCAACAACTATTTTCGGGTCGTGTGTGACCCAACTCATTTTTTAAACGTAAAAACGGATAACCGTGCTAGGCACGCAAAACGGGGAAACGAACTAATATTAATTTTGACCATTGAACTCTAAACGATATCATAATATGAGTCCGGAGAAGTGTTTCTGGGTTAACATTGCCCCCGGAATGGGTACAGTACCGGGTTAACAGTGTCCCCAGATGTCCCTAGAAGTGTTTCTGGGTTAACATTGCCCCCGGAACGGGTACAGTACTGGGTTAACAGTGTCCCCAGATGTACCGGTTATCACGGTTAAAGTTATATTAATAGTGATTGTATAGTAACGATCGTAGGGATCATATTACAGATTGGACGTGTTAACTGATAATGACTGTTGTTACCTGCTTGCATGTGCTAAGGTGAGTTTCACGAGCCCCTTTTTCTGAATTGTTTTTAAATATTTTCTCGGGGCGGAAGCATGTTACTACTGAAATGTTTAAGTACATACTGAACGCATGGATTTGCGTGTATTTATATATATTTTATTGTACGGGAATCGTACGGAAATGTACTAAGATGGTAATTGTCTGAGTTGCTAACATTCTAAGGCCCCGGAACACGAGTGATTAACTGAAAGCCGGTAGAGTGTGAACAGTACTATTGGTCTGACAAACCCAACTGGTCCGGCATGGATTTGCTGATGTTTCCCAGCCAGTTGCACATGTCTATTTTGTTGTTATATATTTTTGCTATGTAATGTAAGACATAGCGGTTTGGGGCAGGTCCGTGGGCGGAGTATGCCACGGGGTTGTGTGTGGATAGTCAGAGGTTTCACTTGTGGGCTCAGCATAATTACATCGATAATATTATATTTTGATAATGATTTATCATGGTTTACTCGAATTGTGAAACTCACCAACTATTCGTAGTTGACCCGTTTTCTCACATGCTTTTCAGGTACAATTAAGATGAAGTGATTGCTTACGTGCTAAGTGCTTGATGTGTGTAAGATTTGCGTGCGGGATGTTAGGATACATTATAATAAATAGATTTATGTATCGTATTGTATGATGTGTGTATCACCTAGACGATAATGAAATACGAGATAATGTAATTTGAAGTATATTAATGTATTCAGTTTTCTTTATAAACAATGTGGTTGATATCAGAGGTGTCTGTTGCATCCCGTTTACGTTTCCGCTGCCGTTACGGGGTGTTACAGATATGATTTCCAATATCCCCGGGATAATCCGTCCCATAGCTGAAGTTCCGATAGGCAGTCACAGATTATCCAGATTCACTTGGCCTATATGCGACGTGGAGATCCCCAAGAAGTTCCAGACGCCCAGCATGAAGCTGTACGATGGCACTACGGATCCTGAGGAACACGTAGCTCAGTACAGAGAAAGGATGGAGATCAACCCCATCCCTATTGACATCAAAGAAGCTTGTCTATGCAAGGGGTTCGGTTCAACACTAACGTGGTCGGACCTCAAATGGTTATTAAGTATTCCTCCCAATACTATTACTTCATTTGCTCATTTGGTGAACTTATTCAATTATTCAATTTTCTTGTAGTAGATCTTTTGAGAAAATGACAGGTGTTTTTTTAGAATTGTTAAGCCTAATGATGAATCCCTAAGGGATTACATAACTAGATTTAGTAGGGAAGCTTTGAATATCCCTAACCTTGACATGGCGGCTGCTATAGAAGCTCTCAAGATGGGGTTAAAGAAGGACTCTCCTTTCTATGACGATCTTGTCATGATTCCATGTAGGAATCTTGATGAAGTCAGAAACAGGGCATTAAGATACATTCGGCTAGAGGATGACAAGAAGGCTCATGGAAGTTTGGTTATTCCGAAGTACGAGTCTACCAACTGGAAGTCGGACTCTCCACAGAAGTTCTCTAGAACAAAGCCTTATTGAAGAATTAGACACTATTGATGAGCTCAGAGATCTAGCTAAGACCCGAATGGCAGCTTATCAACAAAAAATAGCCAAGTCCTACAACAAGAACATTCGAATCCGAAGATTCCAAGTAGGGGACATGGTGTTAAGAGAGGCATTCCAGAATACCACTAACCTAGCAGATGGAAAGTTAGCTCCAAAGTGGGAAGGTCCTTACTTGATCGATTTAGAAGCAGGAAAAGGGCCTACAGGTTAATCACTATGGAGGGAGTCCCTATACCAAGAGCTTGGAATGTTATCCATCTTAAGACATATTTTTGTTAGTATCCTTAACTGGTATGTTCATATCCTCAACATCTTAGGATAAAGGTATGTTCCCTCCTCTATTTTTATATTTTGAACTTTATTATCTCCGAATCAAGTTTACTGACTTAAGCATCGGAGGGGTGTTAGCCAGGTTAACACCCACCCCTCATCAAGAGCTCAGTGTTTTGTAGTTTTCCCAAGGATATGTTATCTTCACAACGGTCAGAAGCTGATCACCTAACACATGAATAAGATATCCCTGATATCTTCTAAGGTTTAAAGGTTTTCACCTTTCCAATGAACGCCTGGAGTGCACGATGATTCGGATATCGTTATCTATAGTTCAAGATCCGTATAAGCTCAATCAAGTGGTATCAGAGCCACGGGATCTGATCTTCGATGCTAATTGTTGTGTTAATTGTATAACTGAATGTATAATTTATTAGTTTCATGACTAATTGAGTTCGAATTGAAGATTCAATAAACAGAGATTATAGAATGAGAAATTGAACATGTCTGGTGTTTGTTTGTGAGTTCGGACCAGTTAAGTGAGGTTCGGATTTGTTTTAGGAACAATTTGATAAAAGTTTAGGGTGATTTAATCTTGATTTGGACGGATTTGAAGTTTGAAATTGATATTCTGACCTGATGAAGATTCATTCGTTAAGATGAATATTCATTCGTTAAGATGAATACTCATTCGTTATGATGAATGCTCATTCGCTATGATGAATGCTGATTCGTTAGTTAATATTCTAAATCCCATTTGTTAAATTCTAAAACGGCTCATTCGTTAATGTTTCTACATCATTTGCTAAACCTCATTCGCTAAAACTCATTCGTTGAGCCTTTAATGAATATCACACATTCGTTAAAGTAATTCTCATTTTAACGAATATCCTTTATTCATTAGTTTTCCATTCGTTACTCAGGGTAAGGCATTAACGAATATCTATTCATTCGTTAATCATCTCATTCGTTACTGTGATCACATTCATAAGAATAGTAAGTCTAAGTTTACATTTGTACAAGTTTAGTCCCTGAAGTTTAACCAGTGTTTTATCATGGCTTCGCAAAATGCGTCTTACTATGCGTTAGCCTCTCAGAACGTATTACTGCAATAGATGCTAACCATGGATAATGAAATCGGAAGTCATAAAAAATGTCCCAAAATTTTGAAATTGTCAGACTTTGCTCGCTGGGAACCGAGGTTTCGTGCTCATTTGGGATCTGTGCATCCTAGCAGTGTACGGTTTCTCGACGATGTGTATGCAGCACCATTGATTGGAAGTGAAAATATGGGGTGGACTTCGAAAGCATTCAAAGATTATGAGACTCAAGAGTTAAAAGATTTTGAGAGTGAAACTAAAGCGTACTCAACTCTCACCATGGCATTACCAGAGCAGATTTTTCATCAATATAGTACCATCAAGATCTGTGCTTCTTTGTTCACAACTTTGAAAACGAGAAGTTTGGGAAACACTCTTGAGAGTAAGAAGACTCTCGTAAAATTTCAATTTAAAATTTTATTTTGATGAAAAACGAGACAGTTGAAGAGATGATTAATCGATTTAGTCATCTGATTGTGGATATGTCCAATGTCAATCTCGAGCCAACAGAAATAGATAAGATTGACACACTGAAGAATGCGTTACCTTCTTCATATTCGACTTTCTTGTTTGTATTGAAGGAAAACAGTTTCTTTCAAAACACTGAGCTTACGGCTGTGCAATTTATCAACAAGATCAAAGAAAGGGAGTTTGATATCAAATGTCAAAACTCATTGAAAGAAAATCAAAACCAGCATTCTTCAACACAAAATCCTTTACTTTATGGAAATGCTTTGCCTGCAAATCATTCTTCAAGTTCTGTGCCAATCAATGCGTTGTTTGCTTAAACTCAAGACAATCCTAATGTAAACTGTTCTCCTAATGTATGCTTTATGGCTAATGGAGCAAATGCAAACTCAAATGCTCATCCATCAAGCTTGCCTAAAGTAAATCTGCAAGAAGCTAAACAACAGTTTGCATTCTTGTGTGCTTTCATGACTTCTTATGAATAGCTTGTTGGAAGCAAGATTGCTATGAGCGAACTGACAGATGAAGATTATGATCAAATCGACCCGGATGATCTTGAATTAATGGACCTTAAATGGAACATGGCTATGATCATTCGTAAAGTCAAGAAGTTTATGCAACGAACTGGGAAAGATTTTCCTACGTTGAACAAAAGGGTCGGATTTGACAAACTGAAGGTGAAATGTTACAATTGCGGGGACTTTGGCCATTTTGCCAAAGAATGTGATAAGCCAAGAAAAGAATATTCTGGGCCACGCAATTCTGAACGTTCTTTAGGAAAGAATTCATCTACTGGGGATAAGAGTAAAACGATTGCATCTGGTGACCAAGATAAATCTCTTGCTTCTCAAGCTCTAGTGGTTAATGAAGTTGTTGATTGGTCTCAACGTCTGTTGGGAAATCAAGCAAATGTGGCTATTGTTGAACCAGTAGAGAAATTCGAAGATTCTAGCAGTGATAATGTATCTGAGGGAAGTGATTCATCTGACTCTGAGACAGATACTGATCAAAGTATGTCTTCACAAATCGAATCAATTCTGATCAAGTTGAATCTTATGCATGCATGGCTAATATTGATGAGGTATGTGTTCAACCTCAAACTAATGTATCTGAATCTTTAACTAAAGTGATTGATTGTACTGAATGTGCTGTATTTAAAGCCAAACTTGAAATAGCCTTAAATCAGAACAATACTCTCACAACAGATCACTTTATGATCAATGAATACCACAAACAGAAAACAAAATTGCTTGAGCAATCAACTCTTAAAATTCAAAAACTATCTGAAAGCAATCATGATCTTAAAGCAAAGGTTCAGTGTAAGATCATTGAAGTTGATCAACATTTTAAGGAGATTCTTCAACTCCGAACTTGTATTTCCCATCTCGAAAATGAAGTAATAAAAATAAGCTTGGAAAATTCAGAGATTCTTCATTTCTTTTAAATGAAATAATC
Organism: Bidens hawaiensis; assembly: GCF_021521415.1. NCBI lineage: Eukaryota > Viridiplantae > Streptophyta > Magnoliopsida > Asterales > Asteraceae > Bidens > Bidens hawaiensis. The sequence goes on from NW_027495247.1 coordinate 155,727, forward strand.
ACAGTTAACCATTCACATAAGAAAAATGGAAAACAAGGTTTAGGTTATGTCGAAATTCCACCTCCTTTTAAGCATGATTACAGTACATTCCCAATTTGGAAAAATGTTCAGATATGCCTACTGTTAAATCTGAAAATGTTGAAACAACTGGAACTACTCGTGAACCGATTCATATCGAAAGTAAAAGTGTTTTTACCAAAAATGAATTGGATGGTTCAATCGAGGAGTTGTCTGAACCAAATGAGATTGTCAAAAACAAAGATATACCAGTTGACAATCACATTCTGTGTGAACCTGAAGATTTTGAACAAGCAGTGTATGATTCAAAGTCCTTAGATGTTTCATCAAACCCTTCAGAAATTCCTAAAGTAATTTCTAAGGTAACATCTAATGTATCTCAATCAGACAAGCCTTCGGTGTCTGATGAGGAGTTAATGAGATTCATTAATCCTAAACCGAAATCTTCAAGTGGAAAGGTTTTTAAATTAAAGGGTTTATCAAAAGTGTTTTCTAACAAAGAGGTTTCTTTGAATCTTCTTAAACCTGAAATGAGTGAAAGTGTATTTCAGGATGACACTTCAAAAGTGACTGAACTTGAACAAAAGTTTTATCAATCAAAATCTGTAAATGTTCAAGAAAACCAAAAACAAATGTTTTTAAACCTATCACATTTATAAAATAATCTAGCTTGGAAAATTCTTCGAATTTAACAAATCTTGAATTCTATAAAAATAAAAAGGGTTTAACACACAAAACACCGAAGAAAGTCACAATTGAGAAACCCAAAGATGATCTTCATAAATCTTTGCTATCAAAGACTACCTGTGCTTTACCATAAAACACTTTGAACTCTTGGTTATGTTTCAAATGTGGTGAACCTGGTCATGTTTCCAAAAAGTGCAAAGCAAAGATAGATGATATTGAAGACTCATCAACTCGAAAGACTTATTCATTTACAAACTTAAAAGAAAATCAAGTTGATAAGTGTGTTATAATGTATTCAAATATTAATCCGAGGAAAGTTGTTTGGGTTGATTCAGTTAATGTAACGAACAAATGTGTTGACCGTGTTTAACCTATTTGTTCAAACACTGATTCGGGAAGAATATGTGATGGCTACTTAAAGAAGAAAAACAAGAAGCGTGTCACTTATTCTCAAGTACCGAATACAAGTGTTAAGTTATCATATTTTCCGAAAGTCTCAAAGGGAGAGCCCAAGACTGAGGCTTGGGCTGCCTTTTTGAACTAATCATTTTACTTGTTTGTGCAGGGCACATCTAGGTCCGTGTCAAATTACAAATGGATATTGGATAGTGGATGTTCTCGGCATATCACCGACAACCTAGATCTTCTGAATAACGTCAAAGATATTCAAGGGGGTTATGTTGCGTTTGCTGGTAACCATGGTGGAATGATTACGAAGGAGGGAGAAGTTTCAAACAGAAAAGTAACGTTTGAAAAAGTTAATTATTGTGAAAAAGTGGATCATAATCTGTTGAGCGTGTCACAGATTTGTGATAAGAAATTCACCACTATTTTCACTAACAAGGAATGTGTCATCCTTCAGCCGGGATACACGATTCCTGAAGACATGGTTGTCATGCGATCACCTCGATCAAATGATATTTATATACTTGACATGAGTTATGATGTAAAAGTTTCACCCTTAACTACTTGCTTCGTATCAAAAGCTACTGAAAAAGATTCTATTCTTTGGCATCGCCGCATGGGACACATTCACTTACGAAAGATGAACTTTCTTGTGTCAAATGATTTAGTGGATGGTGTGTCCCTCAAGAATTTCAAGTTCAATGATCACTAGGTCGCGTGCAAGAAGGGGAAACAAAAGAAGAAATCACATCCAAGCAAGTCACTAAACATGATTGTTACTCCTCTGGAATGATTTCATACGCATCTCTTCAGTCCGGTGAACTGTGCCAGTATTGCTAGAGATTTTTACTGTTTGGTAGTGACGGATGATTTCTCTCGTTACTCATGGGTGCTATTTATGGGATTGAAGGATCAGACTCCTGTCTTAATTCAGAATCTTATCACAAAAATCGAATCACCTTATAAACTGAAAGTGAGATGAATTTGTAGTGACAACGGAACTGAATTCAGGAATAATGTATTGGAGTTCTTTTGCATTCAGAAAGGAATTCATCGGGAATTCAGTGCACCTTATGTTCCTCAACAGAATGGTGTATCTGAAAGAAAGAATCGTACGCTGATTGAAGCTGCAAGAACAATGCTCGCTGATTCAAAGCTACCTGTTCAATTCTGAAATGAAGCTATGAATACTGCATGTTATACACTGAATCGCGTACTAACTGTAAAGAAGCTCAAGAAGACGAGTTACGAGCTTCTGAATAATTGTAAGCCTAACTTAAAGTATTTGGAGCCATTCGGGTGTCCATGTACTGTTTTGAAGAAAGATGTTGGAAAGTTCGATGAGAAAGCTTTTGAGGGTTATTTCTTGGGATACAAATCTCCGAAGAAGTGGATTTTCAACATTTCTTCAGGTTGTGTGGAAGAATGGTATCACGTTGATTGTCAAAGTTATACAACTCCACCAACTGGTACGGGTCCCGATTGGATGTTTGATTACAATGGTTTATTTAATTCATTCACGTCAACAGTTGAAGACATATCAGAAGATTACGTTCGATCTTATTTGGAAGAACAATGTCTTCCTATTCCGGGTTCTTCGTTTGTTGATGAGAATGACTCTCCTAACGTATCAGAGGCATCGAATGATGTTTCTGAAACTTCCGATGATGCTGATTTTGTGGACTCATCGTCTGTTATGTTAGATGAAGCTCTAGAGACAACTAAGCCAATTCTTATTAGTGATGATTCACCGATTGTCTCTTCAGATTCAGCAGAGGAAAATATTACCAATTTGGGTAATAATGTATCTGTCTCTGCCAATCCTTCCTTAAGGATTCATTTGAGTCATCCGTAGGAACAGATAATTGGTGATGTAAACGATGGGGTTCGCACAAGACACCAATTAGCTAATGTAAGTGATCATCAAGTTGATTGTAATGTATCTCCTACCGAGGATTCGATAGTTTGTGCTTATGCGGATTTACACTATTCGGGTATCCTTAGTATCGCACAATTCACCTGCTTCCTATCACATATAGAATCAACAAGTGTCGCAATGGCACTCAAGGAACCGTCATGGGTTGAAGCTATGCAGGTGGAGCTGCAACAGTTTATTAGACTAGGTGTATAGGACTTGATAGATAAACCCGATCGCGTAAAGAAGGCGATTCCAACTAAATGGGTCTTTAAGTGCAAAAAGGACGACCACGGGGTGATCGTGAGAAACATGGCACGTTTGGTCTTGCTTGGATATAATCAACAAGAAGGCATAGATTACACTGAAGTATATGCTCCGGTGGCACGACTGGAAGCTATACGTATCTTTCTTGCCTATGCAGCCTATAAGAAGTTTAAGGTTTATCAAATGAATGTGAAATCGGCATTCTTAAATGGAGCTATTCATGAATAAGTGTATGTGAAGAAGCCTCCAGGTTTCGAGGATCCAAACTTTCTAGAGCGAGTTTACCGATTAAACAAAGCTCTCTATGGTTTACACCAGGCCCCGAGAGCCTGGTACAGCACGTTGGCTAAGCATCTGCTAGAGAGTGGATTCACGAGAGGGACTGTGGATTGTACATTATTTTATACGAACGTGGGTGATGATTTGCTCCTCGTCCAAATCTATGTGGACGACATAATTTTTGGTTCGACGAACGACAGCTTGTGTAAAGATTTTGAAAAGACGATGCAAACCAAATTCGAGATGAGCTCGATGGGAGAGATGAACTTTTTCTTAGGACTGTAAGTTCACCAGTCTGATTCCGGGATCTTTATCCATCAGAAAAAATATGTGAACTATGTCTTGAGCCTATTCAAGATATCTGACGACAAAATTCCTTCGACACCTCTTCCCGTGGGTCACAATTTATCACCGGCTGAATTGGAGGATATCGTTGATCCAACCCTATATCTTGCTATGATTGGTTCTCTCATGTATTTGACTGCATCACGACCTGATATTATGTTTGCTGTTTGTTTGTGTGCTAGGTACCAATCGAGTCCTCGAGTGACTCACCTGGCGGATGTAAAGCGCATCTTACATTATCTGAGGGGAAATCCAGACATCGGGTTATGGTACCCCAAAGACGATAAGTTCGATCTCACCGCCTTTACTGATTCGGACTACGGAGGATGTAAAATCAACTTCAAGTCTACAACAGCGGAATGTCAATTGTTAGGAAACCGGCTTGTTTCCTGGCAGTGTAAGAAGCAGACAACGGTCTCAACTTGAACAGCCGAAGCGGAGTATGTGGCGGCCTCGAGTTGCTGTTCACAGGTTCTCTGGATCCAGCAATACTTGCGGGATTACGGTTTGAAGTTCCTTACTACTCCCATTTATATTGATAATTCTGCTGCAATTTCAATCACCAAAAATCCGGTTCACCATTCGAAAACCAAACATATTGAAATCCGTTATCACTTCATACGTGATTGTTTTGAAAAGAAATTAATATCAATTGATAAAATTGATACAGATTTTCAAAAGGCTGACCTTTATACTAAGGTATTTGATAAAACACGTTTTCAATATCTGCTAGGTATAAATGGTTTAAAAACTTTAAAAGAAATTCAAAAGCTTGGTTAAATCATTTTATTTCTTGTTTTGTTTCGATTTTTGTTTGTTGTTTTTAGGGGGAGAAATATAAAATCCAAAAATATTATGGTTTCTGTTTGTATAGAGAAAATTAAAAACTCCAAAAATATTCAAATATTGAAAAAATACAAAAACAATGAAAAATGCTCCTCAAAATGAGTTTTTGAAGCAAAAAGGGAAAATGATAGTACTTTGACGGGATTGATCTAGTACATGAATAAACAAGATTAAAAATTACCGTAAGGCCAGCAATATGATATGCGAAGATAGGCTTGACAGACTATATAGGAACTGATAAGATATAAAGATAATGAATGCCGAACCTAGTGGAATTACATCTTGAAAGATTGATACTATATCTGATTTAAAGAAAAGTCAAAAGTCAAAATGATTACTGTGTGTGCATGCTTTCATTTTTGAAAAAAATGCTGCTTTGTTTTTATTTTATTTTGCAAAGAAATTCAACTTTATTTTTCCTTTATTTTTATTCTAATATTGGATCCTCTCCTGCACGATAAAATTATCCGACCTGAGGTTAATATTTGGGTATTCTGCTTTATTTTTCTTGGTGTTTCGTATAAAATCTTGGACTTTCTCCCCGCGATAATACGGGATTATCCGAATTGAGGGTTAAGATTTTATGCAATTTCAGCTTATTTTTATCTTTTTATTTTGTTAAAATGGAACCTTATTTGCGTGTAGTCATACCGACCTTAAGGGAAAATTTTAACCTTCTGCTTTATTTTCCTTTTTATTATTTTTGCATGAGTCACAGTTAATCAAAATTTGGAAAATCAAAAGAAAAACGTACATGTGATATTCACTGTGTAAGAGATAGAAATGTTATATCTGATTGATGAGGTCCACATATGGTTTCGTGCCTAATTGAACCAAATTAAAGAATATCGTAAAGTTTCCGACAAGTCTGTGAAAAGTTTAAGAGGACAATTATATTTGCAATCATCTTTGGGTTACGCGTATAATAATCATCGAAATTAAAGTGTTACTTAGTGATATTTTCGTCAATATGATTCCTTGCTCAACTCACAAAAATATGTACTGCTTTAATAGTTTAGTCGTTTATTGTTTTTTCGTTATTTTTTATTTGAAAATTTTCGAAAATCCAAAAAGATTTTTCTTTCTTTTCCTTTCTGCTTTAGTTTCGATTTACCAAGCTAGCGAATAAATTCAAAAGAAAAATAAATAAAATCCCTAAAAAGTTTTAAGTTAATCGTGCTTAACGTAACTTACAACTGGTATCAGTTGTGCTTTTAATGAAAAAATCCTCTTAAGTTAAACATTACCGATCCTTGGTTGATCGGGTAATTTTTAATGTATGCAATTAAACCTTAAAATTGGATTTAATTGAATATTTAATTCATTATTAAAACCCTAATTGGTTTTAATATTATTTAATTCCTTAAAAGAGATTTGTATCTCATTCGCCAAGGAAAATAGGGTGATTCGTTAAAATGTTTAACGAATGTAAAGCCATTCGTTATTTAAACATAGCGAATGAGTTTCTCATTCGTTATAAAGACATTCCTTTCCGTTGTGCATAAATAATGGAGGACATTCTTTTAAACATTTAACGAATGGAATGTATAATGTATCATTCGTTAAGAGTTAACGAATGACTTCTTTATTCGTTAAAAAGTTAACGAATAAGAAAAAGATAAGCTTAAAGCTGCTGAATCAAGGCATGTATCTGCTACTGATAAAAAGCGTAAACGTGCTTTGGATGGTATGTTTGAACACAATGTTGCAAAGATGAACAAAATGATCGAGACTTTCCGATATCATGAACGTGAAGAAATTAAAGTTGAGAAAGCTCAAGCGTCAGCATACCAAATGAAAAAGTACAAGCCTGCGAAAGACGTGAAAGGAGACTTGGTGGCATGGCAGTATCATTCAGATCTTAAGGTATATATCGTGAAGTGGGAGCATGGTATTTATTATTTTAAACGCCCACACGATATCTTATCTATGCCCAAATGGGATGTGAGAACCCTAGCCAATCGACCGTTTGTGAATCGTGGGGATGATAAGTGGGCTAGCTGGTTCTATAAGCAGTTATTACATGAAACCCATTTTGGTTTCAAGTTCTTCAAGCCACAGGTGCCTACTCATAAGTACATTGATGAGATTGATACTCGCACAGGCTGGAGAAAGTTAATTTTACAGGTAAAGCCGCCGAAGACTATGAAGAGGCTTCCTATGAAGACATTTCCTCAGAGTCTCTTCACCTCGTTTAATTATTGGTACTACGACAATCATACAGGTGAAGCGGTTATTTTATATGGTCACGGATCTAACACGAAGACGATACACGTGATTGACCCAATGTGGCTGGTTAACTTATCTGAGTCTGACAATGATGCGCTATTTACTAGTCAAATCAGATTTGCTAACGTAAGAGACTATGAGCTTGCTATGCAGTTTCAGAAGGTTGTTAGAGTCTGTTACGCATACAAGATTCACAGTTGTGTTGACTGGGAGACCAAGATATTCCAGAAATAAGAGATAAAGAGCTCGAGACGAGGGGGAGTTTGTTGATACATGTTTTGTACGTCTCGATCTTTATCAGGGTTTTTAATGTAATAGTCTAATAGTATAGGGGTTATTAATGTAAATATGCCTAAATGTAAGGCACATTCTTACCCTATAACGAATGTGTCACATTCGTCTAATGTACGTCCCATTCGTTAACCCGGATTAACGAATGGAACATAACGAATGTTGGCCATTCGCTATCTTTAATGTAATAATGAATATGGATGTTTATTTGTTAAGTAAGTGTAAAGAATGACTCATTCGTTAAGTTTATCTTAACGAATGAGGTCATCTCCCTATATATACCCCTGTAATCTATTCTATTTATAACAGTTATGATATTTACGATTTCTCTCTCGTTACTCTGCCGAATTGTTCTCTCATCATACACATAAAGTATACAAGCCTAATTGTATTCATAATCAACATGTGCATCGTCGTTATATACGGATCTAGATCCGTATAAGCTCAATCATAGTTCGAGGCAGGCGGACCAGACCAACTGATAATCCGTTTGTTGTTGGCTATATACCGAATCCTTAAGATAAGTGGCAGACGTGTCACACATACGGTTTATAACATTTTCATGTTATCTAAGGTTTATAACATTTTCATGTTATCTCAAGTTTTGGCATTTACATGCCCGTACGTTTGGGACTTTCCCCAGTTTTATCTCTAGTTTAGACATTTTCATGTCTCTCAAGTAAAGGCCTTGTCGCCAGTGAAAAGGCTTTATCGCCAGGATTATCTAACTTTGTTTTGATAGATTGGAAATCGACCAGGACGATAAGTGTAGAGACGTTACTAAGTTGTTTTCAACTTAGTAAAATTCCAGAAGCATGATACCTAAAAAGATCAACAGTTGGGGACATCATATGTAAGCTTACTAGATTTATAAATGATCTTTACAAAGGTACTCTTTACACTTAGTATTATTGCACAACTTATATTTCAAAGATATGATCTTTTGGTTTGATTGTGATAACTCATACAAGGCATAAGGATATATTATCGTTAAGATATTTTATTTCGATTCCATTATCCTTAAGATATTTTATTTCAATTCCTAATAAGTCTTTTGATTGTATTTTCTAAAAATATATAATCTTTAAAAATATTTTGTGCTCAGGATATGATCCTCAAGATGTTTTATTATAAGTATTAAAGATTATAATCCTCAATATATTCGAGAAGCATGTTTTCAGGATGCATTATCCTCGGAATAATTTATTTCAGAAAATTGGAGATATGAAATATTTCAATTAAAACTTATTCAGATAAGCTATGTAAAAATAACATACTGAACACAATGCTTGAAGCCAAAAGGTTATATTGTTACTAATCATAAGTGCAGAAAATTAAAAAGGAAACACACGGGTTTCGTCTTGAAAATACAAGATCCCTCCACCCGAATATTACCAGATGTCCAAAAGTCAAAGATAACATGGGCTTCGTCTTGGAAAATCAAGATCCCTCCACCCATGTATCATAATATCCTAAGCATAATATTTCTCAAAAGGGAGTCTCCAACCCAGCAGCCTTAGTCTCCTGAGCCAGGACTTGATAACGGAAAGCTAGAGTTTATTACTCATGGTGATTGAAGGTGAAGAGCAAAAAGAGAAAGAAATTTACATGGATAATGATCGGCTTATCCACTCCATCTACAAAATTCGAGATTCAAAAAATCAACAGCTGTAAACCACCTTTTACAACCGTTAATTTTGGGGACAATTGTTCGGGCTCGGATTTTCAGTATCTTAAGCAAAAGATATGTTCAGGATAACTCCAAGATACAGTATCCTCTGAAGATACAGGTACCCTTAATATACTATTGTGCTAATGATTCCACCGCCTTTCTTTGATGTTTACCAGGTCATACAACGTTCCCATGTGCTCCTAAGGACTCGGACTACTCACCAACAACCTCAAAGAACGTGCTCAACAAGGGAAAAAGGCTACCTTAAATAGAATGTGTTCTTAAAGGAAACGCGGAAATCAAAACGGCTACCTTAAATAGGACATGGTAAAAAAGGAAACATGGCTAAATGGAAGGAATAGATTACTCCCGGAATAATAGCAACGGCTAATTGATTTAGTCCATCATTTCCATAATTATATGCCTTATTGTTAGCTTTATTTTTGTATAAATAGAGAATTACTCGGATCAAACAACACACACACTCTATACACACGAGACTTACTAGTACTCGCTCTCATTGTAATCACGATCCAATTAGCTCCACCACTTGTAACCACTTTTTGTTATTAATAAACCGGTGGTGATAGTTTTCACCGCCCGGGGATTTTTTCTTGTTATCCTCAGGATAACGGGTTTTCCCCGCAACAAATCACTATGTTCTATTACTTTTACATTCATTCCAAACAAGCACCAAGTCCCATTTACTAATTTGGTTACGAAATTACCTTTGTCAATTTTTAACCAAAACAAATATGCCTTAAGATGGATAGCATTCCAAGCTCTTGGAGCTAGTTTTCCATCTGCCAGGTTAGTGGTATCCTGAAATGCTTTTCTCAATACCATATCTCCCACTTGGAATCTTCAAAGCCGGACATTCTTGTTGTAGGATTTGGCTATTCTTTGCTGATATGCTGCCATTCTGATCTTAGCAAGATCTCTGACCTCATCGATAGTATCTAGATATTCAGTAAGGCTTTGAATGTTGGACTCAGTATCTTGCATGCTGGTTCTTGCTTTGGGGATCACCATCTCTATAGGGATAACAGCTTCAGCTCCAAACACCAAAAAGAAAGTTGTTTGACCCATTGCATTTTGTGAAGTAGTCCTATCAGCCCAAAGTACGAACGGTAATTCTTCAACCCATTTTCCTTTCTTGGATCCCAACTTTTTCTTCAAATTGTTGATGATGATCATATTGCTTGATTCTGCTTGACCATTAGCTTGAGGATGCACCGGTGTTGAAGTTATCATCTTAATTCCCCAACTTTCACAAAAGTTGATTGTCCTGCTGCCAATGAACTGTGAGCCATTATCATAAACGATCTCTGCCGGGATACCGAATCTTGTTAGGATATTGCGCTTGATAAAGGAGATCATTTCTTTCTCCCTAACTTGGACAAATGCTTCAGCTTCGATCCATTTAGAGAAATAATCTGTCATGGCTAGCATGAAGACCTATCTAGCAGGAGCCTTGGGCAACTTTCCACAATATCTATTCCCACTTCATAAATGGCCATGGGGATACAATGGGATGTAGTGGTTCAGTTGACTGATGTAGGATATGGTTGTGTCTTTGACAAGCATCACATTTCCTTGAGAAATCCATTGCATCCTTCTTCATTGTTGGCCAGAAATAACTTGTTCTTAGTATCTTGGATACTAAAGCTCTGCCTCTAGTGTGGTTTTCACAATCACCTTCGTGTATATCCTTGAGGACTTCTTGTATTTCATGATGTTCCAAACACCTCAAGTATGGACCTGCAAGTGACTTTCTGTATAAAATATTATTTAGGATAATTTACTGAGTTACCTTCATTCGAAAAGCTCTAGGATTTTCTCCTTCTGGATCTCGTTATCCTGGAGATACCGTATTATGGGACGCATCCAGGATATTGGATTATCTCCAGAATTTGAAGTGTCCATGACTTCGTGGTTTTCCTTTGTTGTTGGGGCCAAGATATGTACAATAGGTATCTTGATGTCACCTAGTATCTTGAGGGCTGATGCTAAATTTGCTAAGGCATCTACTTCAGTGTTTTATTCTCTAGGTACCTGTACTATATAAAACATCTCGAAACACATAGCTAATTGTTTAACTATTTCTAAATATTTTGCTAAATTTTCCACATTTACTACATAAGATCCATTAAAATGGTTAGCTAATAATAAGGAATTAACATAAACCTGAAGATACCTGACCATCATATCCTTAGCTAACTGTAATCCTGCTATTAAGGCTTCATATTCAGCCTCATTATTAGTAGCCTGAAATTCACAAGATAAAGATAGAGGTATAATGTCCCCCTGTGGCGATTTTAGCAGGATACCTGGACCTGTTCCTCTTATGTTAAAGGCTCCGTCCGTATGCAAAGTCCAATTCTCCTTAACGTATAGTTGTTGAACTTCTTTTTCTACTTCTTCATGAATATCCTGGATAAAATCAGTCACAAAATCGACAAGTGCCTGAGATTTGTTGGCTATCCTTGGCTCATACAAAATGTCGTATGCACTAAGCTTCACAGCCCACTTTGCCATCCTACCTGACATTTCTGGTTTTCTCAAAATAGCCTTAATAGGATAGTTAGTTTTTACATGAATAACATGAGCTTCAAAATAATGACTAAATTTGGTGGAAGCCATTATAAGTGCCAAAATCAATTTTTCAAGATAAGAGTACCTAGGTTGTAAGGTCCCGAACCCCAGGAGCCCCACAGTTGGTATTCATACAAAATACTTATTAAAATAATTAAAAAAAATAATTAAACATATATGTAAATATACTTACATATGACTACCTATGAATATGCGTGTTTACATATGACTACCTATGCTTGATATACTTACAATCTGTCACACCCCAACCGACGGCGGAATACGTCGAGGTGAGACGGTGATTGTTCATAGCACATGATACTACGTGTTACAATAGTCGTTAAATTTAATTTAATATCAAGCAATACAGAGATACAATGAATTGTTTTATAGTCATCTAGGTCTAATCATGCAATCCTATATCTTGCATCAAGTAATCTTCAACAAACAAATTTCCAATACCTGAAAAACATGCGAGAGTGTCAACTAAAAATAGTTGGTGAGAACATAGGTTTTAATAAAATAAGTTTTAAGTTGAAAGCAATCCATATGTGTTAAGTTACTTTGTATACTTTGTGATTACAACCAAACCTCTGACACGTTTAGCGAGTCGTCTAATCCACGATTAGACTATTATGTTTAATGTTTAACGATCGTCGGATTCTGAACACACAGGCCTCTACCCGAGGCCTGAGTGGGCGGGTCGGGCCAATAGATCTATCATCATACTACCACAGGCTTTAACAAGTTAATGGTTGTACATGCGATTAAGTATACACTTGTAATAATCACACAATGAATATCATGAATAAAGCTTGAATCAAATAACATGTAAAACAAATTGATTATGCATGTTTCCATCCCGAAGTATAAAACGTTTAAAAGCATGAAAAGGGGCTATGAACTCACCTTCGTTGATGAATTGAGACTTGTAACTCTTTTGTTTAGAGCCTAGGAAGGAAACGAGTTGTGAATCTTTGAGAGGATGATGATCACGAATTTTCAACCTTGGGGCTTTGGAATATGCAGGTTTGGAATGAATTTTAGGGGTTCTAGGGAGTTCTATTTATAGGGTGTTTAGAGAAGAGATTATGATGAATTAGAGATAGAATTTGACTAGGACTTGAATTCAAATTTGGATAAGGCTAATCTTGGAGATCAAGAATAGAATATTCTAGAAGGTTATTCTTAATTTGAATTTAAGGATATAAATAAAATTACTTTAGGATAAAATTGACAATGACAAATATTAAATCTAGGCATTCCCGGTTAAACGTGTCACGTTAACGATTAACCATGTATAACTAAATGTACATAGAAACATGTAATTGTGCATATGAAAATAATGTTAATAACTAGAAATAAATAATATATGATTCCATAATAATATAGATGGTGAACTAATACACGGACCTTATTAAATACGAGTATAAAAGACTAGTGATTTCATGCATGAAAATGCATAGGTGTTACATATGCAAACTGATTCGGTTGGTCATTCAATCGATTAACGCATCAAACTCAACAATTGACGATTATACACCCGATAAACCCTAGTTTTCGAACTAAAATCGATTGACCGACCTAAACACCTCCAATGGCCATGAAATTTTAATATGATGCAAATGTCATACCTGAGAATCTTTCTACACCAGAAACTCTAATTTTTATCCATGGGAAGCGGGTCAATTGCACCTTGGCCGAAATCTGTCCAACGGAAAGAATCGGCCAAATTGAACATCAAAACGATTAGGGGTGAACGAAAAAAGTGTTGGGGATTGTAATACATAACTTGAACTACTTCTAAATGCCTTGGAATCACTCAAAAAGTCGAAGCAAAGAAGGGGGGCTGATCTTCTGGCTGATCGCAGCTGGTAGGGTTAGGGTTAGGATTTGTTTTGTTTTATAATTATAATAAAAGAAGTTACATCCAAGTCCCTCCAAATTGAAGTATAAGGCATTATGGAAGAAAAGTTAGATGGTTTAACGTACCGGGATGACGTAAAGGCTTTCGAGAAATGTCGGTTAAATCCCGTGAATTATACATTCTTTACATGCAGGAAATCTTTAAACCAAAAAATTTTGCGGGCATTGCAAGTCCACCCCCCTTACAATGGGATTCGTCCCCGAATCCCGATGTGATAGGAACAACTGCGGATAGTGCTTCATCATCTCGTCTTCGGATTCCCAAGTAGCCTCGGAACCCCTACGGTGTCTCCACTGCACCTTCACATGCCTAACCACTTTATTCCTCAGACGCCTCTCCTGACGGTCAAGAATAGCAATCGGTTGCTCAACGTAGTTCAGCTTACTATCGAGCTCAATATCATCAAGAGGCACATGGGCCTCTTCATCCACTAAGCATTTCCTCAAATGAGACACGTGAAAAGTAGGATGAATCCCCCGCGATCTCCTCGGGCAATCCAGCCTATATGCTACCTCACCAACTCGGGACAAAATACGAAACGGACCAATAAACCTCGGACTGAGCTTCCCCCTCTTACGAAAACGAATAATGCCCTTCCAAGAAGAAACTTTTAACATAACCCGATCCCCAGCCTCAAACACAATCGGTCTTTGCCTTTTATCCGCGTAGGACTTTAGACGATCCTGAGCGGCCTTCATAAAAGCCTTAATCTTATCGAGCTTCTCAGTTGTAGCCTCGACCACCTCCAAACTACCCAACTGCTTCTGACCAATGGAACCCCAACAGACTAGAGTCCTACACCTCCTACCATACAGCATTTCAAACAATGGCATCCCAATCGTGGCGTGATAACTATTGTTATACGAGAACTCTACCAACAGTAAGTGACGATCCCAACTACCACCAAAATCGATTACACAGGCCCGCAACATATCCTCAAGAGTCTGAATGGTCCTCTCGGACTGACCATCCGTCTGCGGGGGATAGGCAGTACTGATGAGGAGTTTTGTACCCATCTCCTCGTGAAACTTTTTCTAAAACCTGGAGGTAAAATGGGTATCCCTATCCGAAACAATAGATACTGGCACCCCCGTGCCTAGAAACGATCTCACGAATAAACACATCGGCCAGCTGGTCAGAATTAAAAGTCTCACGAATCGGCAAGAAATGAGGGCTCTTGGTCAGTCTATCAACGATTACCCAAATGGTGTCATAATTACCCATAGGGGTACGAGGCAGTTTAGTCACAAAATCCGTCGTAAGATGTTCCCATTTCCACTAAGGTATTTCCAACGGCTAAAGTTTCCCAAACGGCTTCTGATGCTCGGCCTTAACTTGTAGACACGTCAAACACTTACTCACACACTGAGCCACCTCAAACTTCATCGCAGGCCACCAATAACTTTTCTTCAAGTCTTGGTACATCTTGGTCGTGCCCGGATGAATGGAATAGCGCGACTTGTGCGCTACATCTAAAATTTTACCCCTGAATCCCCCATACCTCGGTACCCATAAATGCCCATCCTTATACTTTACCCCATCGCCGACGTCTTCCAACAACTTTTCCTGACCCCAAATACGTTCTGACATAATCCATTCCACCTGCAATGCTTCATTCTGGACGTTGGCTATTTCTTTCAAAATGTCGGGTTTGAGAATAAGCGGATAGGATTTCTCACGAATAGGTTTTGGTCTCTCCTTCCGGCTTAACGCGTTGGCTACCACGTTAGCCTTACCCGGATGGTACATAATCTCCAAATCGTAGTCCTTAATTAACTCCAACCATCGACGCTGTCACATATTCAGTTCCTTTTGCTCGAAGAAATACTTTAAGCTCTTATGATCGGTGTAGATAACGCAAGGAACACCGTACAAATAATGTCTCCACAACTTAAGCGCAAACACCACCGCCGCTAGTTCCAAATCATGAGTAGGATAATTCGCCTCATGAGGCTTCAACTGCCGTGAGGCATAAGCGATGACTCGACCTCGCTACATCAAAACACACCCAAGCCCCTGATAAGAGGCATCAGAATAAACCAACAGATCATCGGTGCCATCAGGTAGAGCTAAAATCGGTGCATGCGTCAACCTGTTCTTCAACTCAAGAAAAGCCTCCTCCTGCTCAGTACCCCAAACAAACTTAACACTCTTCATAGTCAACTTGGTTAGTGAAGAAGCAATTTTCGAAACATTGGGAATAAAGTCGTAGTAATACCCCGCCAAACCTAGAAAACTACGAATTTCATATGGAGACTTAGGAGATTCCCATTCATTCACGGCTTCAACCTTTGCAGGGTCAACCAAAATACCACTCGGGTTAATAACATGACCCAAGAACTGAACCTCGCGCAACCAAAAAGAACACTTAGAAAACTTCGCATACAACTTGTTCTTTCGCAGAGCTTCCAAAACTTCCGTGAGATGGCCGGCGTGATCGGATTCACTTTTGGAATATACTAGAATGTCATCAATGAATACAATAACCGTACGGTCGAGCATCGGTCTACACACCCGGTTCATAAGATCCATGAACCCGGCCGGTGCGTTGGTCAAACTGAAAGACATCACGAGGAACTCATAATGCCCATAACGAGTGCGGAAAGCGGTCTTAGGAATATCTTCCTCCTGAATTTTTAACTGATGATAACCGGATCTAAGGTCGATCTTCGAGAACCAACTAGCTTCTTGGAGCTGATCAAATAAGTCGTCGATCCTTGGGAGAGGTTACCGATTTTTAACAGTGAGCTTATTCAATTCACGGTAGTTGATGCACATCCACATGCTACCGTCCTTCTTCTTAACGAACAAGACCGGGCCACCCCAAGGTGAGATGCTCGATCGAATGAAGGCCTTGTCGAGCAAGTCTTCCAACTGGACCATAAGTTCTTTCATTACATTCGGTGCAAGACGATAAAGGGCTCGAGCAACGGGTTTTGCGCCCAGCACAAGGTCTATCTGGAATTCAACCTCGCGGTCCGGCGGGACATCTGACAAATCATCTGGAAATACATCCGGGAAATCCCGAACAATAGGAACATCACCGACGGTAGCCACCTCGGTTTTCATATTTATAACATACGCCATATACGCCCCGCAACCCCGCAGCATCAATCTCCCTACTTTGAGCATATATATGATATGTGGCGTCGCACCACTCCGATCACCGAAGACAGTGATTTGGGTCCCATCCGGGGCCCACAGACAAACAAGTTTCTGACCACAAATGATTTGAGCATCAACACTCGCGAGCCAATCCATCCCGAGCACCACATCGAAACAACCAAGCGGCATCAAATACAACCGCACCGGAAATCTATACCCAGAAAACTCGATGGAACAACCCTAAATAGCCCGAGACACAGACACGGATTTTCCTACGGCAACCTCAACCTCAAACACATCGACTACGCGCTCGGGTGATTTATTCAACGAGGAACAGAAAGCGGTAGACACAAAACTTCTACTGGCGCCCGAATCAAATAAAACTGACGCCTGAAATTCATCAAGTAGA
Source organism: Bidens hawaiensis (assembly GCF_021521415.1). Lineage (NCBI taxonomy): Eukaryota > Viridiplantae > Streptophyta > Magnoliopsida > Asterales > Asteraceae > Bidens > Bidens hawaiensis. The sequence continues at coordinate 172,717 of NW_027495247.1, forward strand.
AAGGTACCTGGGACAATATTATACTACTGCTTAGCTATAAGATCATCACATACGATTTCAATGGAATAAGAAATTATAACGGTGGAATGAAAGCTAAATAAGGAAAAGTACCTGAAACGACATCCGCATCCTCCTTCACTTCCTTCTTGGAGATGTTGAAAGCCCTCACCCTGGCCTTTTGCTTCTCATCCATCTTCCCCCTCGAGGAAGCCCCTTGACCAGACCCCCCCCCCCCCCCCCGCCTTACTGGAAGGACAGTTTGATGCCAAGTGACCTGAACCCTTACAGCGGAAACAAGTCAATGTCGGACACTCGAAATGGGGGTGTCCAACCTTATCACAACGAAAACAGGTGCGACCCACTGTTACATTCCCCCTTGTGCGGTTTCCCACACTTCTTGCAATTGCTGAACGTCGCATCCCTCTTAAATTCAGAAGTCTCAGTTTTTACCCTTTTCTCAGATGAATTAAAATTGCTTCCCCCGGGCCGCTTACCGGACGAATTTGAGTTCCATGTCTTTCTAGTCTCAGTTGGCAGTAACTTCTCCCTCTGATCATATAATGTACCTGCTAGAGTAACCACCGAGTGAAAAGAGTTCATGTCGGTAGTCAACACACCCATGCGAATATCCACTGGAAGCCCCTTCACATACTTTTTAATCCTCTTGGCTTCGGGAGTAACCAAATCGGGACATAAACGAGCCATCTTGTTAGACTTGGTGGTATACTCCCGATGCGACATAGTACCAGCCTCCAAGGTCAAGAATTCTTGTTCTATCTTATCCAATTCATGCGGAGGACAAAACTGATCGAGAACCAATTTCTTCAACTCATCCCACGTCATCTTCCTAATCGAACGATCACCCATAGCCTGCGCCAAGTTATCCCACCAGCACAGTGCCTCGGAACGAAACGAGGCGGTAGCATAAGTCACCATGTCTTCCCCCTTGCACTTACTAACCCTTGGAACGGCCTCCATCTCTCTCACCCACTGATGTGCTGCCAATGCATCTTTAGTACCATCGAAAGAAGGGGGTCACACTTCTTAAAGTCACCATACGAGCAACCCCGAGTAGATACACTAATAGTCCACACCTCATCTTCATCCCCACTCAGCACATACACTTCCTCTTCCTCTTCGACCTGCACCTCCTTACTCTTCCTTCCCTTATCCGAACCTTTACCAACCATTGACTCCTCCATGGCCCTAACGGCCTCAGCAACGATCTCAGGTATGGCGCTATGGAGCACATGGTAGACCTCATCCGCGATAGCCGCGCACATAGCAGGATCTAAGGCGGGGTTATCCCCCTCCTCATGAATCGGGGTCTCCTACTGGGGAGTAGGAATCTCACTCTCGGCTTCGGCACGTGGCTTACGACCACGGCCGCGAACACTAGGACCACCTCTCTTAGCTGATCGAGTATTAACCATGACTTATCCCTACAAAGACAGAATTTTAACACGATTAAGTACAGGTGGCATTTTGAACATGTAAGGTAAGGGTAAACTGCTAATGACGTTGATCAAGTGTAATTAGTCATTTACTTTACTCGCCCGTCCTAAGCACCCCCTGCCCCTAACCTCGTTAGCCTTCTATCTAACACTTAGACAGTTAATCACATACTAGAAACTTTTAAATTTAAAGGAATGACATATAATTTAAAGTTACGTCTTGGCGTGCAGCTACTCGCGGTGGGCATACTGGTCTCTTTTCTTCCAGTTCGAGTCCAAGCATTCGGGGATGCTCGGATCCCTCGAACCATGGCTCTGATACCAACTTGTAAGGCCCCGAACCCCGGGAACCCCACAGTTGGTATTCATACAAAATACTTATTAAAATAATTAAATCTGAAAACGGTTTCTTCCATTAAAACAAATATCTCAGAGTGTAAATTCAGCAGAAAACATAAATAGTAAAGTAAGTTCCCTAAAACCCATGAATTTTGCCAAAACCAAACTTTAAATATAATTCATGAAACTATTTAAAATAAAATTGTTCAAAATACATTCTTCCATCCACGTATGCCCTTCACCGTCCAAGTAGCTTCGTGCATGTCCAAGCGATAAGGCATCCTCTTCCTAACCTGAAACTCACACTAACATGCACACAAAGTCAGCTTGAGCTGAGTGAGTTCAAGTTTTAAGTAAATAATATAAGTAATAACAATTATGATAGTCATACCAAAAGTTTAAAAATAAAAAGAGTGCATCCATTAAGTCATCATTACCGAAGACTAAACATTCTCATACATACATATACAAAATATATATATAAACATCCTTTCAAGTACATCCCTATATATATAATAATATATATATATATAACATCCACGTATAACATCAGGTTCGAGCAAACGTACAACCCAAACACATAACATCAATGCATGCAAACACAAAGTAGGCATACGCAACATCAGTAGTCGAAACGACTACAACATCGCCAAATATAGGCCAAACAATAATGTATGTATATATATATATATATGTATATATATATATGTATATATATATATATATGTGTGTGTGTATATATATATATATATATATTTAACATCCCAAGGCCTACCATATACTAGCAAGCCTATATAAAATCGTTTAAAACATTTCATCAAGTAAGAAAAACACTTAGGTGTGCATGCTAGCCCAAAATTTAAAAGAGTAAAAAGGGCATCATGAACTCACCTGAAATCAACCAAACACCAGCAATGAGCTAGGAAATCTCTAAGTGAACACTCACAAGTAAGGGCCTGTAAAAATTGTACACAACGTGTTACTAAACTAGACCGTAAGAACACACTTGCCTAACGGGCCGTTCAAGCCCAACAATTTGGCCCGAGGCCCAACCCACACTCATTTACTTTACCTCAGCCCCTAAAACCTTTCAATTAACCAAATCCACCCTACGATCATGGTCGGGGCTAACCATGATGCACAACTCACCCGTCGGTATGCAAATCGAGTCGAATACGTGCGTAATAACTCTTAAAACCAATTGCCAAACAAATCAGCCCCAAATGGACCAAATTCCCATCTTAACCTTTTCATACATCATAATTATGTCACCCGAGTTGATAGGGTCGAGGGTTCCTTTTTACAACACTCACTTTAATGTTTAAACGACAATTCGCGCACAACCGACTCGATTGACTAATCACCAACCTAATCAGCCCCGAGTACCAAAAAAATAATTTTCCCACAGCCCTTAAACCCCTCTAGGTCTATGAAAACTGATTCGGTTGGTCATTCAATCAATTAATGCATCAAACTCAACAATTGACGATTCTACACCCGATAAACCCTAGTTTTGGAACTAAAATCGATCGACCGACCTAAACACCTCCAATGGCCACGAAATTTTAATATGATGCAAATGTCATACCTGGGAATCTTTCTACACCAGAAACTCTAATTTTTATCCACGGGAAGCGGTTCAATTGCACCTTGGCCGAAATCTCTCCAACGAAAAGAATCGGCAAAATTGAGCATCAAAACGATTAGGGGTGAACAAAAAAAGTGATGGGGATTGTAGTACATACCTTGAACTACTTCTAAATGCCTTATAGTCACTCAAAAAGTCGAAGCAAAGAAGACGGGCTGATATTCTGGCCGATCGCAGCTGGTAGGGTTAGGATTAGGATTTGTTTTGTTTATAATTATAATAATAGAAGTTACATCCAAGTCCCTCCAAATTGAAGTATAAGGCACTATGGAAGAAAAGATAGATGGTTTAACGTACCGGGATGACGTAAAGGCTTACGAGAAACGTCGGTTAAATCCCGTGAATTATACATACTTTACATGCAGGAAATCTTTAAACCGAAAAATTTTGCAGGCGTTACATGGATTCAGCATCTAATAGGCTTTTACTTACATTGTACACTGAATGTTGTTGACCTTCGTGATCTTTGACTAGGGTAGCGCTTATTGCACTCCCCGAAACTGCTAAGTATAAGGATAGTGGTTCACCATCAACCAGCTTCATCAGAAGTGGTGCTGAGGATAAGTATTCCTTCAGAGAAACTAGCGCCCTTTCTTGTTTATCTCCCCATTCGAATTTCTGATTCTTCCTCAAGATATCGTAGAAGTCTTTGCACTTCTCTGAAGATCTTGAGATAAATCTGCTGAGAGCCTTTATTCTTGCAGTTAACCTTTGGACATCTTTGACGCTTCTTGGTGATTTAATATCCAAGATAGCTTTGATCTGCTCAGTGCTTGCTTCTATTCCCATTTTGGTGACCATGTACCCTAGGAATTTTCCTGCTGAGAGCCTTTATTTTTGCATCCATGAAGGTTAGTATCTCGTTACCAGCAGTTGCATCTACCATTGAATCAATGTGTGGGAGTGGAAAGGGGTCTTTGGGACACGCCATATTCAGGTCTATGAAGTCCACACATACTCTCCATTTCCCATTCTTCTTTTGGACTACAACTAGATTGGCCAACCATCTAGGATAATGGATCTCTCTTATCATCTTGGTTTTGAGTAGTTTCTCAATTTCTTCTTGTATGTTGGCATTTCTTCCAGGAGCAAATTTTCTTCGCTTTTGATGTACTAGCCTGAAAGAGTTATCTAAACCAAGTTTATGAGTAAAGATAGATTTGGAGATACCTGTCATATCCTCATGTTTCCAGGCGAAGGTGGAAAATCTTTTCTTCAAGAAGGATATCAATCCTTGCTCGATATCCTCAGGCATACCTGATCCTAAAAAAACTTTGATCTTGGTATCCTGAGGATCCAAGGATACTTCCTTCACATATTTATCCCTAGCTTGCAGGACCTCCCCTGGTTGTTTCTATAATTGCTATGATGGAGTAGGCTTGGCGGCCGACTTCATCGATGATGCCTAACAATCTTTAGCGTCTTGTTGGTCACTTTCTATCTTGATGACCCCCCAAGGACTTGGAATTTTTACACACTGATGTTATGTTTAGGGTACCGCCTTCATATCGTGGATCCAAGACCTGCCTAAGATCACATTACAACAAGATAATGAGTCAATAACACAAAATTTTTGTAGAGTTTACTCCCTCTATGTATACTGGAAGTTTGATATCTCCCAATGTATTCTTGGTTTCCCCACTGAATCATACGAGGACTGAGGATCTCGGGATAATTTCAGATTCTTAGATATCCATTTTCGTCAATGCATCTAGTTGGATGATGTTCACGGAGCTCCCTCCATCAATAAGTATCCTGCCTACAAAACAGTTAGTTATACTTAAAGTAATTACCAAACCATCATGATGGGGATTCTGAAGATCACATCAATCCTCTTCTTCAAAGGATATAGTCCTTTGGGTAGTCAACGTGGAGGTACGGAGAGGTATATCTCCGTTATCCATCTTTGTTTCCCTAGCATGCTTCATTGCAGCTGAGTATAAAGTTCCACAGATGTCTGATCCTCCGGAGATAAAGGCAATAACCTTTGGTCCGGGTGGTGGAGAAGGTGCCCTTTCAGGTATCTTGGCAGAATCCTGACTTTTGTTCTTGTTCTTTCCAAATAGCTCTTTCAGGTATCATTTGCTAAGTAGGTATCCTAATTCCTTCCAAAGTGCGATACATTCATCAGTGCAATGGCCAAACTCTTCGTGGTATGCACACCATTTGGACTTGTCTTTGCCGGATCTGGACTTGTCATTTTTCTTGGCCATCTAGCCTTATCACCTAAATCCTTCATGGCACATATCACACCACTTATATCAATGTTAAAACAATATTCAAAAAGTTTAGAATACACCTCATCATCTTCGTCTTCTTCCACAACATTTATTCCGGGACTATCTTGTTTGGAATAGGGCTTAGGTCTGAAGAAATTTTATGGAGAATCTGATTTTCTGTTGGTAGACTCGTACATTGGTATGATCAAACTCCCATGAGTTCTTTTTTCATCCTCCAGCCTTATGTATCTCAAGGCCCTGTTCCTGACTTCATCGAGATTCCTGCATAGTGTCATGACAAGATCATCATAGAACTGAGAATCCTTCTTTAGCCCCATCTTGAGAGCTTCAACAGCAGTTGCCATATCGAGGTTGTGGATGTCCAAAGCTTCCCTGCTAAATCTACTTATGTAATCCCTTAAGGATTCATTATTATTCTGAACTATTCTATACAAATCACCTGTTAGTTTCTCAAAAGATCGACTACAAGAAAACTGATTATTAAATAAGTTAATCAAATGAGCAAATGAGGTAATAGTGTTAGAAGGAATACTCAGTAATCATTTGAGAGCCGGTCCTATTAGTGTTGAACAGAATCCTTTGCATAGGCAAGCTTCTTTGATGTCGATGGGGATGGGGTTGATCTCCATCCTTTCCCTATATTGTGCTACGTGTTCTTCAGGATCCGTAGTGCCATCATATAACTTCATGCTAGGAGTTTGGAATTTCTTGGGGATCTCCACATCGCATATAAGCCAGGTAAATCTGGATAACCTATGGCCGCCTATGGGAACTTCCGCTATTGGACGTATTATCCCAAGGAAATTGGAAATCATATCCTTCATTTTTTGCAATTCCCTTTCTATCTCGGGGGATATCCCCTTATCCTTCACAGATCTAGGGTTAGTGTATAAATATGCATTAAGTAAATTATTACCAAGATCGTAGCTAGCCATCTGGTATCCAAGCTTTGACGACTTGTAGCTCTAGTGAAAGTGGCTTCAGGATACGGTGGCGTTTGCATAGGGATATCATCCCCAACATGCACTTCAGAGCACACTATGGGAGGTCCTAACGAGAATAGGCCGGCAGGCATGGTTATACAAGGCAGCATGTTGATAGAATCTGGCCACATAGATCTGGTTGGTTCCAAGGATATTGGAGGATAATTACCCCCGTATCCTGACTGTTGTTAAGACGGAGCCTTTGCTGGATGTTTTCTCAAGGATCCGTGATCCTGGAGGATAGATGATCCTAGAGAATCGAAATCAATGGCTCTGGGCATGATCAGAGTAACCTCCTGCCTAGCTTTTTTTGATCCCTTCAATCTCTTTGAATAACTTCAGGTTGGCCTTTTCTTGCTACTCCATATGAGTTTTTACCTGTTTTATTAAAGAAAGAATATCATTGTTAGAAATAACCGGATATACCCGTGTAGAGGTTCCCGAGTATGTTGGAAGTTCTCCTCTAGCTGAGTGTTTTTCTTCAGAATTGGCGGAGGACCAAGGTTGATATTTTAAGCAGTGCTGACCACTAGAGCAAAGATGGAACTAGTTTTTTGTTGTGAAGACATGATGAATGGATGAAGGTGATGGAGAACAAAATAAACGGTTTTGAAAGATTGAAGCACCGCTTGCCTCACGGTGGGGGCCAAATTGTTTTAGGTAAAAATCAACAAGTGCAATTTCATAAACAAATTAGTAAGTGAGGAGTGGTGCTTGATTGAAATGAACGTAGAAATGCAATAACACAAGGATTTGTTGTGAGGAAAAAAACTCATTATCCTGAGGATAACAAGAATAAAACCCCGGGCGGTGAAAACTATCACCACCAATTTGTTAATAATCGAAAAAGGTTACTAGTGTTGGAGCTTTTCTCTTTGGATCGTGTTATAGAATGTTGTTATAGCTAGTGTGAGAGTTGTGTGTCTCCTATACCATCTAAACAGCTCCTATATATAGTTACAAGAAGGATCACTAAATAATAACTAGCCATAAAGAGCATTATATGTCCTAGCGAGGATCTTGGAGCGATTACGGCCTTCATATCATTGTTATAAATGAGTTGTAACTCCCTCCAACTTCTACAATCTTCAATGCTTTGACCGAGTCTTCAGCTAGGCATTAGCTGTTGACCATTTCCTGTCATTTGGAGGATACTGCATCCTGAAGTTATCTTGAGTATACCGCATTTTAGGATACCAAAAATCCCATGTATAACAGATGCTTAGTGGTCCGAGTCTTTAGGAGATCATGTGAACGTTGTATGACCTAGTAAACATCAAAGAAAGGCAGTTGAACTGTTTATACAACGATATATTAAAGATACCTATTGCTTGGGAGTATATTGTATCCTGAAATTATCCTGAATACAACGCCTGTTTTAGGATACCGAAAATTTGATGCCTAACAGTTGTGATGGTGGAAAGTTCACTAGTAAGGTGGGTAACGGTTGGTGAGGTTGTGTGCGTGATGGTTCGATGAGCTAATAGGTGAGTCATGTAGTAAAGTATTTGATGGTTTTACTTTGGTTTTGATTCTGGTTTTGGGTTTGGGTTTGGGTTTGGGTTTGGGTTTGGGTTTGGGTTTGGTGTAGATAGGTATTTGTACTTGTTTGGCTTTGAGGGTGGCTAATGTTTAGGCTAGTGCGGTAGATGAGGAAATGTATGGGTCAGGTTGGGTAGAAAGTTTACCTGTGCCAGGAATCTAGATAACGGGACCCAGGGCCTTCTTGGAGTCCCCGACCCTCTTCAGACGCTTCAAGGGCTGGACGTCCTCCTCCTCCTCTTCCTCTTGTTTGGAAGGCCCACTAGTAGAAGACTTGCTTGTGACCTTGCACTTCTTATCATGCTTCTTCTTAGTTCTTCCCTCCGGCTCCTCCTCACTGTCGATTCCTCTACATCCGAACCAACAATTTCCCCGCTCTCCTTCTCAGACTCATCCCCAACAGTCTCCGTCTCTTCAAATAACCCAAACTTCTTCCTAGGTAACTCTCCCCTATAGATGTACCCCTTGTCCTTGATGCTCAACATTGCAGTGAACACCGTCTGCTTGATCATCTTTACATGGCAAGGCTCAGACGGGGGCAGCTCGTTACCCTTCTTGTCATAAACAGCAGCATACACGGGTCTCAGGATCTCCGGCATCATATTATCCATCAGCATCTAGATGAATCTAGGATACGTCATTTAGGTGTTGTCGGTAGAAGCGTTGGCGATCATGCACAGGAAGATCATCCGTGAGTAGTTAAACTGGACCCGGTTAGTCATCGCGGCCGTCACTCCCACCCAATCTGTCCTGAGGCTATCAAACCCGCCTAGAAGATCGGACAGACTGTGTACTACAATGTGAAACAATAACCGCCAGTGCGGTGAGAGGTGCCTCATCTCCAACGTCTTCCACTCAATATCATAACCCATCTCTTCCACAAACCCCTTCAACACCGCACGATCACCCTTGCTAAAATGGTGATTTGAGACACCTTTGATGTTGAGAGCCCATCTAATATCTTCTTCTGTAATGGTAAGGCTCTTCCCCACCAACCTTTGAAGTGAGTGACATAGAATCCTTTGAACCTTTAGCATTCTCCCAAAACTCCCTAACCCAACATGTATGAATAGCCGGGTTAGCAGTGATACCATGTGCAAGTGGACTTTGCTTGAGCCCTTTATCATAAACGTGAATATCTTGTGCTTCTTCTTCTTGGGAAACTCAAGTGGGCAATAAATATTATGTAGCTAAAATTGATCGAAAGTATCATAAGAATCATCATAATAATAATAAAATAAAGATACATGCAATAACTATATACAATAAGTATATATAATATATAGATATTTAATTACCATTTATATATTTAAGTTAATTAGTTAGTATATTTTAGGAATTAGATAGTTAATTTAACTTATATTAAGCTATTATGTCTATTTTATATGGTTATAATATTTTACAGTAAGTCTTATGTTTTTAAAACAGTCCAAATGTCCAAAACTATGAAAATTTGTCTAAGTCCAAACAATTCGCATCGCATGGCAGAAAGAAATCGCATAGCATAGACAAATCGCATCGCATGGCATTTCAGTCGCATCGCATGAATAATGCGATACGATTCAAAATGATATTCTAGTCGCATCGCATGAGTCATGCGATGCGAATGGATTATGAATCCTGTCGCATCGCATGATTCATGCGATGCGATTTGAATCCCATGCGATCCAATTTTTATGCGATTCTTTTTCTTCAAGCAATGCGACTAGAAATTCTTTCATCCCCAAATCTTTCTTTTCTGCTTTGAGCAGGGTCGCCCTTATCTGAATTATACTTCTAAACAATCTGGTAACCTAACTCTAATAATAACATGGTCAATCGGACTCAAGAGGGTCCGATGAACCCTAACTTCAAAATCTGTACAACTCTAAACCTACGTACATATAATAATGATGATTCAAAGGCCTTATGATGTTCAACAACAACAATAAACAAGATTTATACTGATGAACACCAAGAACAAACCCTAGATCTAACTGATAGTTCATATGAACCGTGGATTGGATCTGGAACAAGAAAAACCAAAATGAGGATGTTGATTTGTTGTTATACCGGTGGAGATGGATTCATGACGTTGGATCAAATATGATAAACAACAGGCCGATTGATGATTGTTTGGAAGTTAAGAGTTTCAATGGTTTAGAGAGAGAGAGAGTTAAAAGTGTTCAAAAGGATAAGTGTAAGTAAAATGAAAGATATTTTGAGTCACCCTTTATATAGAGTTAGCCTATCTCGCGATAGGGTCAAAACATCTCGAGTTTTAAACGAATTTACGCTCTCAGTCCTCAGTCTTTAAAAATATTTACAGATTTAAACCCAAAAAGTATTTACCCACCGAATCCAAACACTCGATTATATACAAGTTTTGTTTTGTCTGTCCTAAGTTAACAGTGTTTGCATAATCGATCTCTTAACAAAATAAAACAAAAGTAAAATTAAAATCCAAATTAAAACTATAAAGATTAAAAAAAATAAAAAATAAAAATAAAATTAAAATTAAAATTAAAAATTAAAACAAATAAAAATGACTTAAAATAATATTATATTATTTTAGTCTAAAACAAAATAAAAAAAAACTAAAAAAAAAATAAACTAAAAATAAAAGAAGTAAAGATGAAATTAATATTATATTAATATACATAAATTTTTCAAATATTATATTTTTCGAAAGAGTTCACGACATGGAATCATATTGATTTGTAACATCCTAGATCGCGTTTCCATTTTGATATTATTGTGCCACAAACTCAACGTCGACTGTAGATATTGTCCACCTTTTTTAACTTGACAAGTGTTTTGATGTTAGTATGATATGTTAAGTATAATTTAGGCCCGATGCTTGTGTGGTCCCCACTCAAGTATTTTGTGTTCACATATCACCTCAACTTGACTTAAACCTTTCTTATTTGATAACATTACGCTTATTAACACATTTGACACTTTATTTTGTACACTTGACTCTATCTAGAAAGATTAGAATAAAGCAGAAGTTCAGGGCCTTAACAATTAGGTCGGATAATACCATATTATCGCGCAGAGAAAGTCCAAGGCTTGAACAAAAGAAAGAAAGCAAAACAAAGCAGAAGACTCAGGGCCTTAACAATCAATGGATAATACCATATTATCGCGCAGAAAAAGTCCAAGGCTTGAATCAAAATAAATAAAGAAACAAATTAGAGGATAAAAATCCTAAGATAGACAATTTTTCATTTTTGTTTTTCTTTTCATTTTCTTTTCTGACTCTTTTTCTTTTTCTTTTCTTGACGTTTTTCTTGACTCAATGGAAATTAAAAATTGACACTGATTTCATAAGACAACTGTGATCAGGTAAAGAGAGGCTTGGGTATGACATGCTTAATTACATTTCAGCCTTCATTGATATGACATTAACGGAGTCACGCAACCGCTTCAAGAATGTAAAACCACTAGCATAGGCAGATATTTATGTTTATATCGCATGGCATTTACTTGTTTGTCAAACCTATCTACATATCAGACTATGATTTTGTTGACTTTTGATCTACTCTTTTCATGCGCTAGGATCATCAAAATCAATGTACTATCACTTTCCAAAAGCTGGATCAATTTCTCATAATTTGAAAATTTTAATTATCCGACTTCCTCTAAACAGGAGCTCCCTCTAAATGGGACAATCTCTTTTGAAATATTTTTAGATTTTCTAAAACAACCATAAAATCTTTTTGGTGATTTATGAATAACTCAATTTTCTCTCTCTAAAATTGTGATATATTTTAAAAATATTTACAATTTAAAACAAAAAGGTAAAATCTACTCAAAAGAAATCATGCCCAACGACTCTACAAGGTATAAAAATCGGCCACGATTAAATGCTTTTGTAAAGAGTTCAGCAAAGTTGAAATCAGTATGGACCCTTTGAATGTTAACAAGTTTACGATCAAAACAATCACGAATGAAGTGCATTCAGATGTCAATGTGTTTTGTCTTTGAGTACTGGACTGGGTTTTTAACAATAGTTACAACAGCCTCATTATCACATTTGATCGTGGTGTTAAAGAAATTCAAACCGTAATCCAGGAGCTGATGTTGGATCCATATCACTTAAGATCAGCAGCTGGATGCGGAAATGTACTCGGCTTCAGCGGTGGAGGTGGACATAGTGACCTGTTTCTTGCACTACCAAGAGATTAACATGTCTCCATTGAATTGGCATCCTCCTGATGTTGACTTTCAATCAAGATAACAACCCCCGTAAGCACTATCAGTATATGCATGTAACACCAAATGAGACACTTTTGGATACCGCAAAGGCACAAACTTAAACGAGGCCTTTCTTTGAGATATCTGAAGATATGTTTGACTACAAACATGTGAGATTGTGTTGGATCTGATTGATATCTTGCTCACTGGCAAACAAGAAAAATGATGTCTGGTCTACTTGCAGTGACATACATTAGGGAGCCAATCATAGACCTGTGAGCCAATCATAAATGTAGATGCATCCTTAAACCCAAATTTTTGAACAACGTCTCGGACGTATTTTTCTTGGTGTATTAAAATCCTATCCGTCTTTTGTTCAACTTTTAAGCCTAAGAAGAATATCATGTCGCCTAAGGAACTCATCTCGAACCGATACTGCATAACTTCAGAGAATTCCTTGCAGAGCTTATCATTCATTGATCCAATAATAATGTTATGAACATACACTTGGACAAGGATAAGATCATCACGAACCTTCTTGACAAAGAGTGTCTTATCGATGGCACCTCTTCTATATCCATTCTTCACTAAATGTTCAGCAAGTGTAGCATACCATGCACAAGGTGCTTGGTGAAGGCCATAAAGAGCTTTGTCAAGTCGGTAAAGGCAATCAGGATGATCAGGATCCTCAAAACCTGCTGGTTGCTTGACGTAGATTTCTTCTTTTACCTTCCCATACAAGAAAGCAGTCTTCAGATCCATTTGATATACTTTGAAGTTCATATATGATGCATAGGCTAAGAAGATACGAATAGCTTTCAGCCTAGCCACGGGAGCATAAACTTCATCGTAATCAAGTCCTTCATGTCTCGAGAAACCTTGCACAACAAGCCGGGCTTTATTTCTTATGATTACACCCTTGTCATCATTCTTATTCCTAAAGACCCATCTCATTCCAATCTGTTTCTTGTTCATAGGCTTCATAACCAACCTCCAAACAATTGGCTTTTTAAACTATAACAGTTCTTCTTGCATTGCTTCGACCCAAGACTTCTCTTTCATAGCTACTTTGTAATTCTTGGGCTCAACTAGCCAAATAAAACAAGCAAAAAGACACCTGTTAATTGTACTAGAAGTACTGCATGCTTGGATGCCGGCTGAGGGGTCTCCTATGATGTTCTCAGTTGGGTGTGTTCTATGAATTGGTAATTAAGGAATCGGATCAACTTGTTCAATTGGAGTGGCTTGTAACTCTACTGATAAGCTTTCTATGGGATGGAAAATGGCTGGTGCATTGATAAGAACATCGTTGTGTGGTTGTATGACTTCTGGTTGGTCAACCAAATGTTCTTGATCAATGGGTCCATCCCACAGATTATCATAAAACGGAACAATAATGGCTAGAATAGTAGTAGAGTCGGTGTTGTCAGAAGCATCAGTGGGAATAGACTCAACCACACTAGGTTCCGCTTGAGGATTCACCACAGGATCAGACTGCCCATTTTCAACGTGGTCAGCCGACATGAATGAGTCTGAATCTGAGTCGGAGGCGTCTTCAACGGTGACCATGTCAGTAGTGTCTACTGCACGAGGAACAGCATTGACTGCAGCTGGTTGATTTGCCACAGGCAACACATTCCTGATTGGAGAACGAGTAGCCACACTGACATCTTCTAAGCTTCTTAACATAAAATACATTAGGATTGACTGATCATCTGCGGTTTGCGGTATGGACTGATGCAGATGCAACTTGGGGAGAAACTGGAGTGGCATGTACTCATCGAAACTGATTGAACAAGCTTTCATAATCAAACATCCAGTTTGGACCGGTGCGTGCGTCGATGGGATTCATCTCTTGCCAGTCAATGTTGTAGGACTCCACAATCACTTTTGCTTACTTGTTTTATACACGATAAGTACTCTTGTGAACTGCATAGCCACAAAATAGCACTCATCCGCCTTCTCAACAAACTATGAGGTTGAGTTGGCGTTTTATTGGAGAAAGGTGTATGGACATCTAAATGTCTTGATGTAGTTGACTCCTGGCTTATTCCCATAATAGACTTCATATGGAGTCTTGTTTAACTTCTTATTCAAAAACACACGGTTTTGGGTAAAGCAAGCAACATTTACAGCTTCACCCCAGAATATCAACAGGAGTTCGGAGTATGACAGCATTGTTCGAGCAGCTTCAATGAGTATTCTGTTTCGTTTTTCAGCAACCCCGTTCTGTTCTGGACTGTATAGAGCACTAAATTGACAAAGAATCCCCTTGCTGTGGCTGAAATTGTCAATAACCCTGTTGCAAAACTGTGTTCCATTATCACTTCACTCTCTTGTCAGTTTGATTCTCTACCAAAGTCATAAACCATATCAGACACTGAGCTGTCTCATCCTTGTGACCTAGTAAAAAGTCTAGCTAAAATGAGAGAAATCATCAGTAATAACCAGACAATAGGCTTTTCGGCCTATTGCCATTAGTTGAATTGGTCCAAAAAGGTCCAAGTGTAACAGCTGAAGAATTAAATTTATGGTATTGACGATCTTAGGTCTGTGAGGGAGTTTGTGTTATTTTCACTTAGAGCAAGATAAACATTTTTCAGCACAAGAAAAGGATTTAACAGGCAAACCCCTCACATGGTCACATTTAACCAACTTATTCAATTTCCTAAAGTTGACGTGACCCAACCGTCGATGCCAATATGATGAGTCATTCTCTGAGGCCTTGGACAACAGACACGAAGTGGTCTATAGAGAATATGTACTTTTCATGTCCAGAATGTAAGCATCATTGTACCTTGGAGTACGCATCAGAATCCATTCTTCTGGAACCTTGTAACTAGGTTTCGAAATGAGAAATTCATTTTTTGTAAACAAAGTAGAATATTGCTTATCACATAATTGAGGGACACTGAGGAGATTGTGGTTCAATTGTTCCACAAGATTGGCATCTTTAAAAGTCAGGGTACCGTTCGAAACCTTTCCCTACTTAGTTATTTGCCCTCCCACATCACCAAAAAAAGAAACATGACCTCCATCAAATGGTTTAATATCGAACAGTAAAGACTCGTCTCCCGTCATATGTCGGGTACAGCCACAATCTAAGTACCAAATACTATTGACATGCCTTCTTTACTTCACACATGAATAGCAAGTTAGAGGTGAGGTCATGAGACTTAGTTGTCTCGGGAAGATTAATAAGAAAATCACCAAACTTAATTTTATTATTTTTGAAAATGTAGTCTTTTGGTGAATCAGAATCATAAGACCAATCCCTCGAAGAACATGAAGCAACATACTTTCGGTTTTGAAAGGATTTTTTGGATTGTCTTCTCTTCGGTTTGACAACAAAATCCTCTGATTTTTCAATCTTTGAATTTTTCTTCTTGAAAATTTTTGATGGGTTTATTGGCTTCAGTCTCAGAATCCTTTTCTAACCTTTTTCTTTCCCTTTTGGTTAATCAAAAGGGTTTCTTTATTTTCTGTATGTTGCTGGGTTTCAAATCCGTCTCACTAGCTGAAGAATCGATTAGATCAGTCCTTTTCTTTGAACTAGAAGAAACTTTCGGATACGAGTAACCAAACTGATTGTTTATCTCTCTTTGTTGTGTATGCCAGTTCTTGCAATGTCTTGCGAGATGAGACAAATTTCCACAGACAAAGTAGCATTTCCTTTATGAGTTCTATAGAGATGGTCTGAATTGTAATATGTATGATGTGATGGGAGAGTTGATGTATGAAAGGCAATGTGTTTGTAATATCCATCCAATATATAACCTTGATCATCAAAATTATTTGTATAAAAGTTGTCAAAATTTCTAGGTTGTTGAGGAGCATAGTAATCATTGTCAAACAGGTTACAAACTTGAAGATTTTTATGACAATTTGTATTTTGTGAAAATGAAACTCTCTTGGGTGGAATGCATTTACATGAAGTACTAGCCTTTTCATTCACAAAATAGTTTCTGTTACTTTGAATATCCTCAGTTTTATGACCAGTTGATGAACAGCTAGGTGCATTCTTCTCATCAACCTTACTAGCAATAGTTTCATCCAAAATGGTTTCACAATCTAAATCAGCAGATGAACATTCACATTCATTAGAATTACTAGCAAAATTTTCAACAATCTGATTTTCACAAAATACAGGATTTGAGGATGAGGCAAGGTTTGCCATCATTGATTTACAAAAATTATTGCAAACTGGGTTATCAATTGATTGTTTTAGTCCCACAATTGACTCAAAAAGTAATTCTAAAACTCTGTTTGTATCACAACCCACATCATCCTACACACATCCACTTTTAGTTACATCACCTGCTACATAAGACATACCACCACTAGATTCACTTGCTACAAAAATTGGAGCAGTTGTTTGTGAAACAGGAGAAACAAATTTCACAGGTTTTGGTATTTTGCCAACACCATATGACTTTATTCCTCGGGATGAGTGTTATAACTAAAGTAGGGCATACTGGTGTACTTGTCATTCATGTGTGGTGGTACAGCAATATAATCATACCCCAGTCCCGACTTTAGTTTGACACTCCTCTAGGGCTCCAAGAATATCATCTAACTTACCTGATGCAATTTCAAATTTCTCAATCGCTATTTCATGTTTCTCAGATTTTCTTTTCTTTACTGAAATCTCATTTTCCAAATTCTCAATTTAATCTTTCAGTTTTGTAATTATATTTTCGTAGTACTCAACTTCCTTTTGTGATTGAAAAATTTTAGTTTTTTAGATTTTCAACATCATCATAGTGAGTTTTAATCTTTGTGGTATATATCTTATCAACTTTAACATATTCAGCATTCAGACTCTTTAACTTAGAGTTTTATTCCAAGACGATGTCATACTTTGGTCTATACCTCATGGCTAGGTGATGTCCCAAGACATGCAGCTGATGAAGTTGAAGCTCCATGATTATCAGTGAAGGCCATCCTTGCAAAATTCAGTGGATTCTCGAGCTCCGTGAATTAATCATTCCAATCTAGCTCGTTTGAGGCATCAGCTTGGGAAAAAAGGGCCCTTGAGCTTGAACTTTGGTTGCCCTTGTGGGGATTTCCTCCAATCCTTGGAACTCTTTGATTGGGATTTTGTCTCGTGTGCCTCTTTCGAGCTGTTTTGCATCCTTCAACGTCAGAAACTTCGGTGACCCTGATATCCTTTGCTGGTTTGGACGGGTTGGTGCATTCCTTAGAAAAATGACCTGGTTCATTGTAGTTGTAGCACCAAAGCTTTTCTTTGTCAAACCCGATTCTCTTGGCATCGGAATCTCTGAAACTATCCTTGTCGTATTTCTTCATGAAATTCGTGGCATGGTGAACAGCCATGAACATCTGATATATGATGTCCATCTTCTTGAGATCCTTTTTGTTGATATCATTGAAATCACCCTGTTCGAACGACGGGGGCAAGAATATCCCTTGCAGCAGCTCCTCATGACTTGACAAAAATGCATGAACCAATGCAATGTTTGGATCACTTATCAGTGGGATGGTGTTGGAGTAACTTGAACTGGATGGAGTCTTAGATGAAGGATTGATACCATGGGCCTTTAATGCTTGTTCCATAGCCTTGTTAACAACATCTTAAATTGAACCTGATCTTGATGAGGTGGATGAGTTAGCAGCAGAGATCAAAATGCAGTGTTCTGAGTTGGCAGAGTTGCAGTTGTCTTGGTTCCAGTTACAGGATATAAGTTCTAGTGAAATTGATTTATAAAAGCAGTTGTCATTCTTGAATTGGTGTTGATTCCAGCTTGGTTCAAAGAGCTCAACTGGTTGTTCAATCTCATCTGATCATTTAAATCAAAAGACTTAATAGTGGAAATCAAGTCCTGGTTTGAGATAGCATTGAGATTTGTTATCCTCTTGATTGTAACATTGTTTGTGCTCCATGAGAATGGCAGAGAGTTCAAAAACTTGTGGTTTATTTCAAATTGGTGAATGGGCACCTCAGCACCTCTCATCCTAACCAACAATTTCTCAAATTTCTTAATCAGATCACCAACACTTTCACCATGTCGATGATTGAACATATTGAATTCTTCTTTCAATGTAGCCCTTCTGCTATCTCTTATTTTCAGTATTTCCTTCAATTTTCTCTACCAAAGCATCCCATAAGCCTTTAGAAGTAGTGTGTTCTCTGAGTGTTTGAGTGACTTCATTGGAGAGACACACTGTAAGGGTAAGAAAGGCTCTTTCATCTTCTCCCAACATAGTTCTGTTAGTTTCATCATAAGTGTCAACAGGTTTTGGTTTGGGTCCTATTATTGTTGCAACCATTGGAACATGGGGTCTAACCTCAGTACATCTCATCAGAGGGGAATCACTCAACTTGATGAAGTTCTTAAATCTCCAGTTGAAGTCAATGAAGTTACTTTTCAAGGTCATGAACATCGGAGGCTTAGTTTTTGTTCCCATCTCATTTTCAAGAAACAAGTAACTCTTCAACAGCTCGGAGTCAGTAGCCATGATGTAAAACAGTTTTCAATAACACAAAGTCTTTAAAATCAGAAAAACTACAAGTACAGAAAATTCGGATCGCACAAAAATGCGAATAGAAAATTTTCTTCAAACAAATCGCATGGGCATGCAATGTGATTAGATTGAAATACGATGCAATTAAAATCCAAAATGTGATGCGATTGGATTTTAAATGCGATGCGATTCAAAATCCTAAGCGATGCGATTTGAAACCTCAAGCGATGCAACTAAAATTTTCTATGCGATGAGATTACAATTTTATATGCGATGCGAATCAAGTTTGATTCGATGAGACTAAATCTTTCTGGTGCGATGCGATTCAAAAATCCATGTGATGCGGATCAGATTTTCATGCGATGCAATTCATTTCAAGTGATGTGATTTGTTTTCACTTCTAGAAAGATCTTTCTTGGAAATTGTTTTGTACATTTACCAACTTTTGACAATTTTCAAAAACAAGTACAACCACTACCACTACCACTTTTGATTCATGCGCTTAGAGATTTCTAACTTTGAGTTCTCAACGGAATCCTTAAACATACACACCAAGTCACAAGCACCTTGAATCTTTGTACTTTCACCAAGAAACCCGTAAAAACATACTTTCTTTTCTTTATACACTTGCAAACTTTGAAGTTTCTCTTGAAGAACCCGTGAAAAAACACTTTTCTTTGCAAACACTTCTTGACACACACAAAACAATATCAAAACCCAAGGTTGTGATCCAAGAATTTCAACTAGTAGAGCCGAATGCTCTGATACCAATTGTAAGCCCGTGAAGGCAGATCTAACAACTATTCTTGGATCAATCTACTTGGTGCTTAGCGGAAATCACACCAAGGAACCTAGATCTCGGATCTTGTTTTAGTGTTTGTTTATTTCAGCGTTTGATTGAGAGTTAAATGGATAAGATAAGAGTTTGTCAAAACCTTATGTTTCTCATGCACATGCTTCCTGTTTATAGGGAAGCATGGCATGAGACTATTCCATTATAATAGCCCAATGGGCTTTGTTTACAAATGGCCTTCGGCGCAATACATAACAATGTACAAAGACAAGTTTAAACAAAATACAAACAATACAAAAGAATAAAATACAAAATGTCACCCAACACTCAAAAAGGGGGGGTGTTCATGCAAAATCCTTGGGTAACGCATGGAGCGTTCACGCAGTTAAAGGTTGTCGCATACTAAGGTATGTGCATGACCCAAATATCGTATAATCCATGTTCACGCAAAATAGATTCTATTCACATGGACCAAGATCATGCATAATGGAAGTTCATGCATGACCTTGGTTTACGCATTCTAGAGGTTGTCGCCATGGACCGGTTCATGCAAGTAAGGGGTTCTCGTAAATGCACCTTTTTGTAGAACTGATGGTAAACGTAAAACGGCAGTTCACGTAGAAAAGGGTTTACACAACTAATAACTTATGCAAAATTGTTCTTTGCTATTTCTAATCTAAGGGACTACAGATTATTTTGTGAGTTCATAGCCATTTTGCGAAATCTAACCCTATTGTGATTTCTTGACTTGCCTGAGATTTCTATATATGAACCAAATGGTTCATTCTATGAGTTCACTATAACTTGTGGCCCATTGCATTTGCAAAATCTACTATACCAAAGTTTGACGATGTTACCTCCATGTGACCTGATCTGTATCTACAACAATTCCTATATCGAACCGAACTTGCTAAGTCTGTCTTTAAATCAAATTCAAAGCCAAATGCGAGAGCTCTTGGTTCTAGGGATCAGGTTTAAAAAAGTTTATAAGTTTCTTATGAAAATACTATATTTTGGTTTAACAATCATAATAAACATGTTAATCCAAGACATTACACATTTATTGTAAAAATCTTGGATCAAACATAAGGATCTAACAAGGACGATCGAGAACAGTCATTAAGATCATATGATCCGTTCATCTATAATCATTAAAAAAATAGTTTTCTTTAAATTTTTATGAATACTATGAATGGCATTATTATACATATTAGTCCTTACACTTTTAAAATATTCTAAATCAAACCCCAAAGTCATTTTTGAACTTTAGCCCTCATGCTTTTAACTTCGTATCACACCATAATAATAATAATAATAATAAATAATTCCTTTGCAATATCCTGCATCACTTCAACTAGCATAGCATTAAATAAAAGTTGTCTTTTCATCCGACCCTAACATGGCGTTGAGCTACTCCAACAGCATATGATTATACTATGAGGATGAGGACAAGATATCAACCAAACATTAAGTTGTAAATGCATAGTCATGTAATATTTAAAAACTAATCAAGAAATATCACAAATATACAATTAATGGAATTGAGTTTGATAATATTCTGAGTAAATAAATATAACTAATTTTTTTTTACGCATAAAGCCCCCAAAACAAATATGGAAAAAGGCGAGTATAGAAACTGAAAATCCGCAATTTTAATTACTTAAGAACCTTAATGGGCCAAAAGGAAATTATATCATTAAATCGCCACAATCGACAAAACTGATTGAGAGCTTTTGTTTAAAATATCAAAATGAACATCTTTCATGTTCCACAATTACTCGGAAAACAAATGGGATGAGTAGAACCGGAGAAATCAAACTTGAGGAATTTAAAAAGTCAAGCCATCAAGAACTTGAGAAATCGGGCACCAAAAGTCATAATTGAGAGAGGTTTTGAAGAACAGTAGAGTATAAATCTTGAGAGAGTCTATTTTATATAGGGGTCTCGTTACAACTCGTTTAACTTGAATGATATGGTGAATAATTAATTCATTTATGGTATGAAATGAGTGCAATTATCACAAAATCCCTCAACTTTGACATAAACATTACGAATTGAAAGAGGGAAAACGTCCACATACATGCATTGGAGGTTACTACAAAAGATTATGTTGTATTGGGATCGAATCGGTATCAGATCATTGGTTTCAACAAACCTCACCGACAATGGGTTCATCGCTACACGACAAACCAACCATGGGTCCATCTCGTAGCGCGGCGGACCCTGTCAGTGAGTCTGTAACATCCTCTGTCGTGCTACGTGACGGAAAAGCTACAACGCGTCACGTAGCGTGGCGATTTTGGAGAAAAATAAATTAGTATTATTATGTATTACATAATTGGCCCTTGATCTTTTGGCTAAACGCAAAAATAGACCAACATATGAGATTTTGAGGTTCAATGATTGCTCACACTTAACCTATAAACGTAAATTAATAAATCACACTTAATTACTCAATAAATGTGCATTTTCATTAATGAGAACGACCCGAATAACAACCCTAGGTCGGGTGTACAATACAAATCCGAATACGGAACAACCGAAATGTTACAATGGGCACGTAGTAACTGGAAAGGTGGCAACACCGGTAATCAAGTCATAAGTAATTCATATAAACCCCATTCAACTGCAGGACCCGTTTACTTTCCCTGAGAACTCGATGAGAGTATCGAACGTATTTGGCCAAAACATGCTACACCAAACGCCATACGAACCATAAAGCTTTAAGTAATCAAACTAATCATTTTGAACAAATAAGGTTTCTTCTAAAGTATGAAATATAAAATTTTTATAAAAACAATTTCTCAGGAGGAAGAAATGTAGAAATTTAGATGATTTCTTCTACATGAAAAACGCTAATATTAAAAAGTTGGATTTTTTAGACGAAGGGTCTAAAGTAATATTTTAACTATAAAATATTCGATCAAGGTTTAAAGATATTTGACCAAACTAAAGGCCTGAAGCTAGATCATTTGATCTAGATAAAATGGTAAATTATTATTATCGAACTATACGTCCGAGGTAATCGTTTATAAAATGCATTGAAGTTGTTAATTGAACAACTCATCAAAAGGTGAATACCCCCCCCCCCCCCAAACTCTTTTAAATTATTTAATCGAGTTATTTCAACAAGTCAAAAGTTTGCACAGGATTATAGATCCCTAAAACTTTAGTAGTCGCTGACTCTCAGGCTAGATATACATGTGTTTGTGTAAGACCCCGAATCCCGGAAATTCTACAGTTGGTAATCATATCCAAAAATTCTCAAAAATTTAAAGTCAAACAATTTCATCTTATTAAAAATCGTTTCAAAGTAATAAACAGCGGAAAATCACAAGTACTAAAACCAAGTTCCCAAAACCATAATTTAAATGTTTAAAGTAATAAATTAAAAGAAAACAGTTTGCGTATTAATCTCCGACTAGTTATGCCTTCAACCGTCCAAGTAGTCTCGAGCACGTCCAAGCGGTAAGCATCCTCCTCTAAACCTGAAACTCACACTAACATACCCACAAAGTCAGCTTGAGCTGAGTAAGTTCAAGTTTTAATAATAGACATTTAAATAAATCATTCCAAAGGTTTAAATATAAAAACGGGATTATAAAACATTCCAAGAGTCTAAAATATAATACGGGATACGAACAGTTAGGCCATCATCAACACTAAGTATTCGTACTTAGACATCTATGTACATCCATATATTTATATCCCTATAAATACCATCCAAATAATAACATCAGGGTCGAGCACACGTACAAACCAAACACGTAACATCCCTATATATATAACATCCGCGTATAACATTCAGGGTAGAGTACACGTACAACCCAAACACGTAACATCTGATGATGATCATGCCACACGAGCCTCCCCCCTCACGTGCTTTTCAGTGCCCGCCACAGGATTTAAGAACCTAAGTCGTATAGTTTGGCCCGGCCAAGACCACCATCCATCTGTACAATAATAACATTCATGGCCGAGAAAACGTACAACCCCAACACGTAACATCCGATGATGATCATGCCACACAAGCCTCCCCCTCACCGGCTTTTCAGGGCCCGCCACAGGACTTATGAACCTGAGTCGTATAGTTTGGCCCGGCCAAAACCACCATCCATCTGTACAATAATAACATTCAGGGCCGAGAAAACGTACAACCCCAACACTTAACATCCCATTCAATGCATGCAAACCCGAAGTAGGCATACGTAACATTTCGTAGTCGATAACGACTACAACATCGCCAAATATAGGCCATACAATAATTTATATATATATATATATACATACTATAACATTCCAAGGCCAACTATATACTAGCAAGCCTATATAAAATAGTTTAAACGTTTCATCAGGAAAAGTCGTTTAATACTAGGAATTAATACTAGGCCTAATAGCAACCTCGAGCCTAGACCACAAGTAATATGTATAACCTTAAGGAATATAAGACCATAAACGAGTCTACAATATCCTAAGGCATAAAATATAGTTCACAAATAGTTTCGTAAATGCACAAATATGAATAAGGCTATGTAATACCATCCAAATAGTTGTAACGAGTAAAATCATGTAAAATTGTATTACGGTGTGCATGCTAGCCCAAAACTTGAAAAGAGTAAAAAAGGCATCATGAACTCACCTGAAACGAGCCACACAAACACCAAGAGTTTGAGAACTTCAAAGCCAATCCACAGTTTACAAGCCTGTCGGATTGCACACAAAGGTTACTAACTAAACGTACCGACTCGTTTATCCTACGAGACGTTCTAACATGATTTGATTGACCTAAAGCCTTGACATTGCCAAATCCAATTACATCAGCCCCCGAGGCCATGTATTTACCAAAACCACCCTTAGTTAATCCCGGGAACAAAGGGCTCCCAATTTACCCCCGAAAGTTGTTGACTTTATCAGATACGCGCGTTAACGGGTTCTTTATGCACTTAGATACCGACTCAGCCCCGTGTGGACCAAATTTAGTAAAATCACAGCCAATAAGTCCACACGACGCTACACAAGTTGGATGGGTCGGTAATTCGCAAGCACGATGCAAAAATTACCAATAAACGCGAATTTGCGCCGTACCGACCCGTTTGAGTAACCGACAACCAATTCAGCCCCAATAACATAAAAATATAGTTTTTCACAGCCAACAAATCCTACCAAGGCTACAACATCCGAATTGGTTGTTAATTCCCTCAAACAACGCGCTAGACGCAACAATTGACAAACTAGACAACCGAAACCTAGTTTTTACTTTATCAACAGTTGACCAATCTAACGAATGCCAAAACTCATGATGCTAAAGTATATTACACTAGACATACCTAAGAAGATGACAGAGTACGAACTTCAATTATAACAGCCCAGAAAGATACGAGAAAGGGCAGCCACCTATTAAGCCTAAAACGAACTTATCTATCAATAATGAATATAACATGCAGATTTTAGCATGCAAAGATGCATTTTATTACATAGGAAAACCATGGAATTAAATTATTAAATTTTTACCAGAGTTGCATAAATATCTTAAGTTTATAAAAATATTTTTATTATATTTTTCTAGTGGACACAAAAATCATAAAAATTCCTCCAACACAGAAAGGTATGTGCAGCTATTTCAGTGCGCAACAAAATGGTTTTATTTTTATAAAATTCATTACCCAGCCAAATTAAACGATTCCAATTGGGTTTGGTTCCTAACTCAAAATATTAACTTCCAGAAGTGGAACCAACCAATTTAGACTTGTCTAAAAAGGGTTATGATGTCGCGAAGACAGACTAGAATCCGTCATCCCGCATCAGTTTTGACACTCGATTTTATAAAATCATAAAAAGTATTCAAATCTCGTCCAAAAATTACGTATTATACCTTTATGGAAACTAGACTCAAATTACAACATCATGGAAACAAGAATAGATCAAAAACAATGGATTATCATCAAGTTACAGGCCCTACAATAAACGAGTACGAATCTGTCAGAACTTGTTAAAATCAAAACTCAAACCCTAACATGTTTATGACATCTCTAGGGTTCAATAAAGGCTTTAATGGTGAAAAAGACATTCAATCAAACAATACTAACTTAGAATTAGACAAATATGGTTGGGTTATGGCTGGAATCCTTGAAAAATTCGATGGTGGTGGTGAGGTGAGGCTGCCGATCGGACCAAAGAAGGGAGGGGGAAAAGCTAGGGTTTTTGGTATTAATATATTTACACTTTAGTCCCCCATCTTGTAAATTACGATATCTTGGATTAAACGTTAAATAAATAGGCTTACAAGAAAGACAAAGAGGTCCCCGAGGAAGACCAAATCGAGTCTCAGTAAAAATACAAACTCTACAACACATAGATCCTTTTAACAAAAATTTGCGGGCGTTACAGTTTGGATCCATACATATGTGATTAGATGGTAGGTATACCCTGCCACACTTAGCATCTTGTCTCTACTCATTTAGCCAATCTATAGAGCTGTTAGGGCTTAACTATGATATATTTGGTATGTTGGTTTATAGGGCTGCTGAGTTGTTAGGAATAAAGCTAAAGGTTTTTATAAATGGTTTAGCATGAGCGTATTCACCAGCAATTGCCGCTGTCGTATTTCTTAAAATTGTTATACATGTAGTCAGTAGAAAGGTGTAGTAAAACATGGAGGATGTAACCGTTAGACGCATCCGATGGCTCAGTTTGGTTTCAATTATGTAAAAGATGTAAATTAACATTTCGTTAGTTTTAATGTTTTGTAAGACAATACGAGGTGTCTAATTCCCGAGTATTCTATAAATTAATATTTCAATCTAAAAAGACTTCCGCCTCACAACACATACTTTGATATATTTTCAAAGAAGGTACCAACTATGGTCACACGCTTAGGCCATGGAGCCAGGTGTGACAAACATTATTAGAGGTTTGCGAAAGACATTTATGAAGAATGATACTATATGGGTTGTAGTGGACAGATTGTCAGAGACGGCTCATTTTCTACCGATTCAACAAAGATTTTCGGTTAGTAAGTTATCTGAAGTTTGCGGAGATTATTCGACTTCATGGCGCTCCATCCTCCATCATTTTAGATAGATATCCAATATTCACGATTTTTGAAAGGCTTATAAGCATCTTGGGGTGCACAACTAAATTTTAGTATCACTTTCCACCAACATCCAAACGGACAATCAGAACGCTCACTTGGTTATATTGTTATGATGATATCACTAGCTATGGTTATTGTTTGGGTATACTTCAAATTATTTGTACTCTTTAACCTTAAGCGTTCACTTCTCATGGAATGTCCGTGTCACAACATCGACAATATGTGTTCCTCCCATGATGGAGAGATTAGTTCCCTGCATCTCTTAATTAGTACAAGTGTGGTACATGTGGTTAATTATTAGAAGGCGTATAGATCAATCGTAGAATATTTGGTTTAAGCAAATGGATATCGCGTATGTCAACCCGCCAATTTCACGTGATTGATATACATGAGTAGCTACTTGCCTCTTGTCACGTATTAAAAGTAAAGTCGGCAGTTGGCTACATCTGTATTATACAATTTATTTCATTGAGTTACCTTATCTTGCATCACAACAATGTACCGTATGATATGTTTTGATATCATATCTATTGATTATTGTGATTATTGGAGCATATTATTTCGTACTCATTTCATAAACCTTTTGTATACACAGGTTCACATGTTACTTAGGCAGGATGAGAGGAATAAACACTATGATTAATACGAAGATGTCTGTTAGCTTCGTACATATGAATAATTATGTATTTGTATTCTAGTTTAAAATGTCATTTAGTTGTATTTCTGACTTATATAGTACTGAAATTATGTCTTTTGTTTCTAACCCATTGTTATAGTGACAATTCAGTTCATTGGGGCGTTATAGGTATTCTATTTTTATTTTAAGAAAAAACTTAATTAAACCTAAAAACAATTAATTTAATTTTTACTTAAAATAGTCTTTTCAAAAATGGTCGGACCAACTGTTTTAAATTTGTCATTCGACGGTTTGTGAAACCAACAATATTTTGAAACCTGTCTTCATAACAACATGATCTATCATTCTATTGAACAAGATCTGGCATCCTACTGATCTATTTCGCTCGCCTATTGATCTATTGGGTCAACCCTTACTGAAATACCCGACTGAATAGATTAGTTGACCAACAAGACAGACTGTTTTAAAAATTAATCATTACTGAAATAATCGACTGAATAGATCAGTTAGCCAACGGAATAAATCAGTCGGCCGACAGAACAGATGAGTAAGGTGATAGAGTCTATTGTTTTGTGGACATGCATCAAGACTTTGTTGGTTTCATAAACTGTTATATGGCACATTTAAATGGTTGGTTCGATCATTCTCAAGAAGGTCATTTTGGGTATTTATATAATAGGCGGACTAGTTAAGGAATGTGTGTTTGTCAAATGAATTATTTAGGTCATTTAAAATATGGAGGGTCCAAACGCCGAAACTTGAACATTGGAAGTATCTTATATCTTTTTGAAAGAACGTAGAATTATACGAAGTAAATGGTTATATTCTGAATTCTCGTTTATATTCCGAATTCTCGTTTCGTTTTGGGCCTCCGAATTAAAATATTAAGTCGACCCTTTTTTCATCATGTCTTAAATTGTTTAATATTTCAGGATCAAGACCCATGTCATGTAATGATGTCTAACCAGGGGCATAGGATAAGAGGTAGGGGCGGGCAATAAAAAAATCGTTAACAGAAAACTAACGAAATCGAACCAAAATAACCAAAAACCGAATTAACCAAAATTAATCGAACCGCATCGAACTATTCATTTTTATCATATTTTCAATTCTTTTTTTTCCTTTATTTCATATATTATATGTATTAATATTATCATTTTCATGTATTTATATCTCCATTTCATGTACTAATATCTCAATTTCATATATTTATACTTTCATTTCATGTCGTTATATCTTCATTTCATGTATTTATGCATTCATTTCAAGTATTTTGTAGCAAAATTTATCCCAAGTTTGATATTGGTTATTAACTGAACCGAACCTACCCGATATTTATCATCCTACCAAACAAGATCGGGCATCCTACTGATCTATTTCGCCAGCCTATTGATCTATTCGGTTGGCCCTTTGTTTTTAAAATTAATCAATTTTGAAATACCCGAACGAATAGATCAGTTGGTCGACGAAATAGATCAGTCAACCGACAGAACAGATTAGTAGGATGACATATTTTATTATTTTCCGGACACGTATCAAGATCTTATTGGTTCCATAAACAGTCGGATGGCACATTTAAACGGTCGGTCAAATCATTCTCGTGATGGCCATTTCGGGTATTTGTAGAATAGGAGGACTGGTTAAGGAATGTGTGTTTGTCGAAGAACGTAGAATTATTCAAAGTAAATGGTTAATTTTGAATTCTTGTTTCGTTTTAGGCCTCCAAATTAAAATGTTAAGTAGACCCTTTTTTCATTATGTCTTAAATTGTTTAATATTTCAGGATCAAGATCCATATCATGTAATGATGTCTAACCAGGGGCATAGTATAAGATGGACCGTGAGTGTCCCTAATCACCGTCTTTTTTCGCTTCGTAGTGTAAATTTTAACGATTTTATATGAAAATTTTTATAGCTATTAAGGCCGATCACCCTTCAGTGATTTTGGTCATCCATATGACTTAGCCCAAGCTTCGTCACTGAGTCTATCCCTTTTCAGTTCACAGTCATCTCCGAGGCTTGATCAGGATTGTAACCTTAATACAAAATAAATCTATTTTGTGAGTATATATATATATATATATATATAGAGAGAGAGAGAGAGAGAGAGAGAATCACATAATCAAGTAATGCAAGGTAAAAACATGTGAGAGACGCTTCTGATTCTATGTCACCAACACAAACTCTATCGAGAGAGATGTAATAGTCAGACTCGATCCACTAGTCCATGTCCATGGCCCCATAGTCTTATTGTTCCCAGGTATATTTTATCTCATAAGTTAATATTTAGTTTTTTTATTATAGTTTTTTTAACAATAAAACTATTTCCATTTGAACCAAAGGATCCAATTACATAGGTGGGTAAGCGGGTAATAAGATAAACTGCCAGCCCCTTTTGAATGGCAAACCCGATTCTACTAAAAACAAAATTGGTGTCGATAAGTACTGTACACGAACCATTGAACTCTTTTCACGTAATAGCTTCGGGGGCAAGGGATCCAAATGTATCAAAAGCAAAAGGAATGAATGCGTGTTGATTCTCGGCACATGCTTTCTCATGTTTAGTATTTTTTCCTGATTCCGCTTTCGATCAACACAGCCTGCCTAACAACAAACTCGGTATCTCTAAGCCCGACAATAAGGATACTCCAGTAAGGTCTATACAAGCGTTCTTCCCCCTGCCAATTCAAACACCATAACGTCTACTGGCTAGAGAATCACCTCCGTTCAAGTGGATCCGACAGGAAATTCACAGGGGTTTCTTTTTTTCCGAGATCTCCGCTCGTTTTAACACATCACAAAGCACATCTCTGACCAAATTATGTCTATATTTAAACCCCGAAAGCTCGTTGCAATGAGCGTCATGTTTACCAAAATTATCCAATCAAACTTTGGGGCAAACCGGGTGTCACACCCCGACTAGCACAATGCGGAAGCGTAAAACGGGAATGTAACAGACACCTCTGATATCAACACATTTTTTATAAAGAAACATTACAAACTAATTTACAATATATTACATTTCTTCGTTCTATCATTGTTTTACAGTCTAGGCGATACAAACAAAACCAGTTCGTTAATTATACATTCTTACTACTATCGCCCTTGCTTCTATTCACGTAGCATCAACCACACACTTCAGGCAAGTAACAGGTCACCAAATCATTCCAATTTAGGTACACATGAAAAGCAGTTTAAAACGGGTCAACTACTAGAGTTGGTGAGTTTCACGAGTTTCGAGAAAACAGTAATGAGTATTCACAAGTTAACACTTGTAATCATGAAATAAGTATGTATGTATGTATGTATGTAAATGATGTATGTGATGTAATTATGCTAAGCTACAGTGAAGCCTGGACTGTTCGTACTGCGTGCCTCCATTTCCCACGCTCAATCAACCACTGTGGCCCCTTTCCGCCCACAACATGCCCCGGTAGCTATGTCTAACACTACATAGCTGGTTCGTAAAAATGAAATATGGACATGTGCAAACGGGATAATGTCTCAGCAACCGTGCTGGCCCCGCCTGGGTTTGTCAAACCAATAGTACTATTCACAAGCCACCGGCTCGAAGTTAATCACTGTGATCGTGGGGACTTTCGTGTGTTAGCACTTAGATAATTCACATTATCACATGTTTCAGATAAGTATATAGATATAAGCAAACATGCTTTTCACCCCAAAAGTTCGTAAAACAGTTTAAAAGTGGGGTCATGAAACTCACGGTTTAGTAGATATTCAGTACTGAATCAGCTCGTGGTTTGTTCGGTCCGCTATCAGTAGTTCTTATAATCAATATTATAAAAATATTAATATTTTAATATTATTATAATCCCAATACTAAACTGGGCTGTATAACTAATCTGGGTGTAGCTGGAACGCCCAGAAAGTGGCAATAGGCTTAGGTTGTGATGTTCAATGTCTAATACTTAAAACTGAACTTGGCTCAGACTCCCGTTTTCCCAGCTGGGCCAAGTTGTTCATTTACGCGTTCAGAAAACAGTTATGGGAAAATAAGCTTGGGTAAATGTATTGGTTAATAAAATGATTAAGTTATAAAGAAAGATCACATACTGGGGTCCCGGATTAGCCACGGGGCCCGTTTCCGTTTATTCAGTTTGATTTGAGAAGAAACGCGCACAATCCACCCGGATTGTCCAGGTTTCTCATAGAAAAGTTCATTTTTATTTAATTAGTCCAAAAATATGATTTTTGATCACTCTTGGTGTTTTGATATTCCCGCAGATTCACTAGTCGCGAACTTGCCGGTTTTTATAAAAACTGAATTTGTTTAATATTCAAATTAGCATAATTAATTAACCGTTAATCATTAAATTATTAAAATTTAACCACTTATCAATTAAAATATGTAGATTTTTATAAAATTATTTCAGGAATTTATTTACTGATTTATTAATTTATAAAAAAAATCATTTTATCAGCTATATTTCGCCTGAAAATCGTACGTTTACCCCAAACAATTTCCAAAAATTCACCAAAAATTCCTGAATACTCAAATTATGCCCCAAAACAACATGTATCAATTCCAGAATGTAAAAAGCTCGTGCGATATTCTTTTCGGCCCAAATTCGGCTGTAAAAATTCACACGAACACAAATAAACAAAACACCCTTAAACTTCTCCAAATGATCCCAAAATTCATATGTGATCAAAATACATCAAATCTGAGTTCCCAGAAAAATTTCATAATTTTTGAAGTATTTTAGCTATTTTTCCCAAATAAACATCCCAATTCGGTAATAAATTCGCCAAATATTCTCGGATGGTCGAAAAATTACCAAATTTAAACAGGGACTCATTGACATGGTCCCTGATGTCCCTGAAAAATTTCAAATCCTAAAAATATGCACATCACAACCCTAACCTAAATGGCCCGTAAGCGAGTGTTTCGGCATTACCTTAGCGGGTTTGGCTCGTTTCCGACCTTTTAATCAAGTTTTCAGGTTCTTATGCTTCTAAGAAAGCTAGGTACAAGTCCTATATCACAAACCAAGAAATATTTCATCAACATAACAGCCCTTAAGTTAGGGTTTCGGCTAGTGCACAAAAACAAACTTTTGAACCGTAAAAACGTCGTTTCAACCCTTTAATCCGTGTTTATGGCCAAAAAAGCTATCAAAACAGGTTCCTTACCATGTGTATGATCAAAACATGTTTATGGACCATTTTTAGGATTTTTACACGGTTAGGAATGATTTTTAGTAACCAAGACATGTTTTTATGGTATTAAACAAGTTTAAACAAGTTCAAAAGCTACTTATTTAAGCTCTTACCTTAGGTTTTCTTGCTGTTTTTGGCTGGAGAAGAAGTGGTGTCCAGAATTTTCAAGAATTGGTGTTGAAAATGGCTTGAATCTAGTTTAAATGGTGTTGAAAGAAACACAAGGGGGGGGTGGCGGCTGCGGCCGGGATTCCTTATGGGCCCATGATGGGCTGTTTTGGCTCATTAGTCTGGTTTCTCAAGCCCAAATACGAAAAGCCCGGTCCAAATTTAGTTCGGGTTCGGTTTTTGGCGCGAAAAACTTATCGGGTGCGTTAAACAGCGCGAAAACGAGTGTATTTCGGCTAGTTTTGTGTAAAATTATAAAAACATACTATATGTTTGTAAAAATCAAAAAATATTTTCACGGATCACTTAAAAATTTTCAAATAAGTGTTTGGTAAGTCTTTTTCGGCTTAACGGATGATACAATGCTTGGTTTGTAACTATCTTTCGTGTTTAAATCTATAGCGGGTGGTTAAACGAGCATGTTTTCGTTTAACTTGTTTGCTACCAAACTAAGACCATATTTCTAATATTTTAGCTTGTATAGATCGTATATCACTTATAAATGGCCCCCCGAGATATCTGGGTTATAACCCGACCCGTTCGGTTAATAGTTCGTTTGTTACGCAACAGGCGTTTATTTGCTTAATCGGTAAATACGTACTGAGGTGTACCTTGTTTTGGCTCAAATGTCACACCGGGCATGGCTCATCAACTGGGAATACTGATCGACATCATTAAACGAGCTTTTCTTTGTTACTTCGCACCACTACTGTCTACACTGGCGTATTGTGTATCACTCAACCATGCCAATGCAACATCAAAGTAGAAAGCATATGGAAATCAATATGCATTTTTTCAAAGAAAGGTTTGAAGTATGTTAACTTTGAATTCTTCGTGTTCGATCTATCCAACTCTCAGGATGCTAGTGTCTTCACCAGTAGGGGCGGCCCTATAGTATTCCCGAGTGAAGCTAGGGCTTTAGGCCCCCGAAAAAAATAAGGCCTCCATTTAAGAAATTAAATATTTATATATTTGCATAAAACTATCTTAAAACTATGTAATTGAAACCTAATCAAAACTGTATGATGGCCGAGTGGTTAAATCAATAATCATCTACTTTTAACTTTTAACCAACATTCCTACTCAGGTTCGAGTCTCTATGACTGCTTTTCATTTTTTTCTTATATTTTAGTCGTTTAATTTTTTTTCCTTTTTTTTCTATTTTCTTCCCTATGTATACTAACTATCATTTCTACCCAGGGCTCAAGCATATAGGACTGTCATTGTTCTTGTTTTTCCCCTTCTTTTTAGTTGTTTTGTTTATTTTTTTTTCCCATTTTGTTTCTATTTTCTTTTCTTGGTATGCATAAATTTTTCCATTGTTATTGAAAAAAGTAAAAAAATGTGGTTATTCTATGATTTGTACCAAACTCCTTTTTCAAAACAGAAACTTAAAATTTTGTAATTTCATATATGAAGCACGACAATATAAATTATAAAAATAAAAATTTTATAAAATATATAATTCATTTCTCTAACTTTCGGTAAGGGCCCCGGGTTTTTTTTCGCTTTAGACTCAAAAATAGTTGGGCCACCGCTATTCACCAAAGGCATATTGTACACTCTATTTATGGATTTGTGTTTTGGTTAGAAAGGTTTGACCTCTCATTAATTACAACTCAAAGGTAAATACTGTAAATAGTCATTGTTAAACTAGGACCGTGTTTTAACAACTCAGCCTGGTACTAAAACAAACCCTAAGATTTTACAGTTTCTATGTACATATATTTATACCTTTCAATGTATAACAGATAGAAGATACATCCCTTATACAGTTAATACCACTTTTTCTGTGTGTTCTATTGATGCTAATCTTTTCATTAAAGAAGAGCCACACGAATATAACTTTTGGTTCTCTCATTTTCTAAACAAATTGTGGACCGATTATAATGCATCTACATAAAGTATTGAACTTGACTTTGAGTGAGACCCATGGATGGGGTACCTAGGTTACGTCACTTCTCCAACATATAGTTTTTTATTATTAATATAAAAAGCTATTGAAACAAATAAACAATTTGAAACATTATAATGTGGAGAAGGTGAAGAAAGTGAAAGACCAAAGAATGTGGGAAGCCTGCCATGTGGTGTAGATCAAAAGGCAAGACATGTGCTCATAAATGGTTGGGTGCCTATTATTTTTTAACCACAAATTTACTTTATCTGATGGTTTTTTAGAGGTATGTTGGAATATATGATGTAATGTACTTAGACTTACACTTGCATTCGGTGCGTTTGCTACTAAAGATTACAACCAAAAGTTCAAGTCTTCTTTTATCTATATTAACTTAATGGACAGAAAATCCAAAACAAATATTCTCTGGATGAAGCTAGTCTGGTTAAACGGAGAATCTTACCTCATACTCACAACATGGCTTAACTGGCTACTCCACTGAAAAGAAAAGAACAAAAGGTAACTTACCTTAACATCAGCTCTCAGCTAAAAGCCTAAAACAGCAACACTTCATGCGATAAAAGATATAAAGTTATTACGAAACATACAACCCAAGAACAACAATAAATGTACAGGAAATGAAAGAAGAATAAGCATAAACCATTAAAAAAACCAGCAAGGAACAAAAATCGGGCACAAGATATCCACGTTAACAACCAACGCCTTAACCACTCCACCACTTTTCTAGTTTGGTTTGGGGGGTGTGTTCCAATTTTATAAGGGTATACACTCCAGATTTTATATATAGCATTACACTATAATTTTAAAACTTGAGGGTTCCCGTGCACCCCAATGTGTTAATCTGTCTTAGGGAGGAATGGGCATCTGCGGGTATAGACAATCGGGTATAATATAGTACAAGCTAAGAGAGCAGCACCCCTTGTTATTGGGGTAGTCCTTTAGGGAAATGGTAATCGGTAACAAGTAACCGATTAGGGTATTAAGTATTTTACTTTGCAAGTGGGCCTTCAACCAATCATCCATTGCCTTTATAACTATTTCTTTAAATGGTTTTATTTAAGAGGACCATTGCCTATTATTAAGGTGCTTTAAATTAGTTTATAGTGTAAATGGCGTAGCACGGTAGCAGTATGGTGGAACTTAGATTGAGTTAAGAGGAGCGTCGCGCTTGTCCTTGTATAAATATAACTGTTAATAACTTTTTTTTTCTTTTACTTATTTTCTTTCATATTTATATGGAGTTGATTAATGACATGTACTAATAAAAAGTTGTTTGCATAAGGCTAAAGTTATTCTACAAAGATCAATAGAAATGAGAAATGAGAAGAGAGAGAAAACATAATTAATTTGCACGTATCAAGTGGGGACCACAGAAAATGTATAAAAGTAATAGTATATATTTTCTCTCTCCGCATATAAGTCGCAAGTTAATTCTCTCATAATTTTAAAACGTCTCTAACTTTTTCGTATGATATTTAAAAAAAAAATCACCATAATAACAAACGGTTTTTTATTTTTAGTATGAGTATGATTTTGTTATATAAAAGTAAAAACAAAAATTACGTCATTGTGTGTTTTTGCTTACCATTATGTATTTTCTCTTTGTCATTGTGTTTTTTCGTCATTGTATCTTTCAACTCATCATTGTGTTTTTTTAAATACTAATAATACCGTTATGTAATAATAATATGTAAATGTAATGAAAAATACCAACAAATTATCTAATACATAAAACATAAGTATGAATACATATTACACAATAACCTGAAAGTAAAACACAATCATGAATACATATAACACAATGACCTGAAACGAAAAACACAATGGTGAATACATATAACACAATGACCTGAAACGTAAAACACAGTGGAAACTACATATTACACAATGACTTGAACGTAATACACATTGAGCATAATATTATTTTTCTCAAATTAAGTGTATGTTACATGTCAATTCCGAACAAAAGACAATAAATGCATTATACAATGATTAAAACACAATGAAAAGTAGAAAGACAAATGTTGAGCACAAAGACACAATGACAAAACAAAAAGACACAATGACGTAATCTTTATTTTAATTTTTATCTTTAATATGAGTACCAATTGAAAAACAATGACCAAAATCTATAACACAATGCATAGAAAAAACCCAATTAAAAAACACTATGAACAACCAATAACACAATATAAAAAACCCACCAATTTTTTTATATAGCAATATGATATTCATATTAAAGATAAAAAACGCTTGTTATTATGGTGATTTTTTTTAAATATCGTATGTAAAAGTTATGGACAAAATTATAGGGGGGTTTGACATGTGCATTGCATGTTAAGAGAGAAAGTCATCATAGGTGGGTTATTACCTTAATGTCTTTCTTGTCAATTTTTCTTCTTAAATTAACTTCCACTATTCAAATCTAAAATTAATTAATTATATTCATTCTCACCGTTCTCATTTTTATTATACTTTATATTTTAACCTAATCATTTTGCATAAATAGACTAATACGACATCTTGATCTTTTATTTTTCAATCTATTGAGATAAAATTGTCTTTTATTTTTCAATCTATTGAGATAAAATTAAAATTGTATGGGAAAAAAAGAAAAAGAAATAAATAAACAACTCGACAAGGGAAGGAGAGTATATTTTTGTAATAGCCGCTTTGAGTAATTTTTTTCAGTTTCTCTCACTTTTTTTAAATATTCATAACTGTTTTATATGATAGGGTTAACTTATTATACAAAGAGTAATAAAAATGAGAAAAATAAGAAGCCATAATTTATTGTCACGTGTCAATTGGGAACGAAAGAATGAATGACATAAAAGGAAAAACACATACTTTCTCTAGTCATATGCAAGACACAAGTCAATTCCCCTATCATTTTAAAACGTTTATAACTTTTTCGTTTGACATTTTTTTAAAGTTCACCATAATAACAAGTGTTTTTTTATCTCTAATATGAGTATGACTTGGTTTTATAAAAATAAAAAAAATTATGTTATTATGTCTTATGTTTATCATTGTGCCTCTCTATTTATCATTGTACCTTTATGATTATCATTGTGTTTTTTTTCAAAAGTGATGAATTCTAAAAATTATAATAGTAAAATAACATCGTTGTGTAATTCTAATATGTAAATATAATGGTAAACTAAAAACTATATCTAAAGTATAAAACACAATGATTAATGCATATTACACACTAACATAAATCATAAAACACAATAACGAATACATATTATACAATGATCTGAAACATAAAACACAATGGTAATTGCATAATGAACATTGACATAAACGTAATACCAAAATGAACGTAATACACAATGACTAAAACAAAATAATGAGTAGAAAGACATAATAACGAATAAGAGACAAAATGATAAACATAAAGACACAATAACGAACAAAAGACACAATGACGTACGTTTTGTTTAAATTTTATCTTTAATATATGTAACGATTGAAAAACACACTGGCCATAACCTATAACACAATGTAGAAAACTCAATTAAAAACACATAATGTATAAAATCCACTATTTTTTAAATATTAATATGGCACTCATATTAAAGATAAAAAATAGCTTATTATTATGGTGATTTTTTTAAAAAGAATTGTCATATGAAAAGGTTATGAATGTTTCAAAATGACGTGGGGAATTGATATGTGTATTGCATTTGCAGAGAGAAAGCCCACAATATAGATTATTTCATATATACCATTTTGCATCATTTTTTATTCT
This sequence comes from Bidens hawaiensis, assembly GCF_021521415.1. Classification (NCBI taxonomy): domain Eukaryota; kingdom Viridiplantae; phylum Streptophyta; class Magnoliopsida; order Asterales; family Asteraceae; genus Bidens; species Bidens hawaiensis. The sequence goes on from NW_027495247.1 coordinate 211,132, forward strand.
TAAATTAAACACAACCATTCAAATCTAAGATCAATGAACTAGATTACTTTTTACACTTCTCATTTTTTTTCTTTGTATTTAACCTACGGTTAGGTTACGATAGGAAGTATGGTTTTTATAGAAAGGATAAGAAGTAATCCTGTCAATTAATTTTGGACATGATTGGTTGAGATTAGTTTATGGGTGAAATCAATTGTTAAATAAGGGGAAGAGCATAATACGGATAACACATTTGTTGACTCCCCCCCCCCCCCAATGCAAGGCACATGCCTGATTCCTCCATCATTTTAAAATGTTGAAAACTTTTTGATACGATATTTAAAAAAATCACCATAATAACGAGTGTTTTATACGATATTTAAAACGTCCAAAACTTTTTTATACGATATTTAAAAAAATCACCATAATAACGAGTGTTTTTTTTATCTTTTATATGAGTATCAAAATGTTATATAAAATTAAAAAAATTTAATTGAGTTTTTTACGAATTCTGTTTTATAAAATTGTGTTTTATCATATTGTGTTGTACAATTGTGTTTTTCCTTTGAATTTTTTACATTGTGTTTTTTTGTAAAGTTTTCCATTATGGTTTCTCTGGTGACTATTTTCCGGCGAAGTTTTCTGCCAAAAATTCCCGACAACTTCTTCGGTGAAAATTTCTGATGATTTTTCCAGTGAAAATTCGGGCAACTTTTTCGGCAAGGTGGTGGCGGTGGGCGGTGGAGTGGTGGTGTTTGTAGGAGATGAGTGAAGATGTAAATGGGTTTTTTAGATTAAATTAAGTGGGTTTTTAGGCCTTCCGGCTCCTTTCCTTTCTCTTTATAAATCGCAATTCACAAACACAACATATGCTACACACAACATAAAAAATTTTATGGTATGATCACTTGTTTCAAGGCTCGAACGACAAGCAGTCGAGCCATGCATATAACGATCAGTCAAAGCAGCCGGGCTTACCAAATTTCAATGTACTTCCAGACTTAAACCAGGAGCCGGGTTATGCATATATCGAGCAGTTCGACTTACGAAATCCTAACCAGGTTCCTTTGTATATTTATATAATCTGATAATAGTCGCTAGTTATTTTTTAAATGAGATATGTTGCCATTATATTTTGTCAAGGTTATATCATATACGATGGTAGTCAACATTCGTGGCCGGAGGATAATAGCACGTCAAATACATACGAAGTCCCACCGGAAGAATAGCCTTATGGTCATCCGTCGTACTAGTCATCCGTCCCACCCCGACCAAAGGCGGATTATTCATCGGGGCGCCACATATTGTTTCATTACTCGTGACACTATTGGGTGTCAATATTTAATAAATACATTCATTCGCGCACCGCGCAAAGTAGACATAAGATAACATAAATCATCATAAATCAATATATTATAAATCATAATATTCGAACAGTAAAAACTTGTCTTGATACATTTTAATCTAGGTCCAAAATAAAGAAAACTTCCTATGTGTCCACAAGCTCCAAAACAGCTACTGCAAACCTGAACATGTGTTAAAATAAACGTCAAACACTTGCGTGTTGGTGAGAAATCAAGTTTAATAGTTAATACATAGATAACAATAAATCTGCGCGCAACATGTGTATGTCTGGTTTTCAACAAGGGTGTAATCTGATCGGGACCAACTCTAAGATTCATAGACTGCCAGTGCTCACAATTGAGCTCACAAACAAGACAAACTGTGCATGTGCAAACAAAAGAGAAAATCATAAACGATAGTTCTCCCGTGTTCATCTAATGGTACCATGAGAACTGCGGAATAGACCGACAAGACGGTTAATGATCCACACATACAAATAAACAGCCAAGTCTACGTCCTCAACACATGGGATACTGCGCGACTAAAGTTCATAAACAAGTTTAAGACTCTAAGTTTGTATGAACACATGAACATCCCAAAACATTAAAAGCAAAAAGGGATTAGGTACGAGATTACTCACTTGATAAACGATGCGGTGTAAGATAAAGCAAGACCCAACTTTAAACAAGCACAAGTTAACCTATAATTAAAGATTATTGTTTTAACGATCTGTTTTAAGTCTTGATTATAAGTTAGCATAATTAATAAGTAAATTATTATATATAATATATATATATTACCGGAAGAGCAGGACAGAACAGGGAGGAAGACGGAGGCAGAGAGGAAGGCGGCAGAGAGAGCAAGGAGAACAGGAGAGATTAAGTGTTTTGTGTGTGTAGTGTTAGGAAAAATAATACTATTATTTATAGGGAAACCCTAGGAGACATGAATCCAGAAAAAGGGGAAAAGATTCCAAGACAAACAGAACAAGACAAAACGAAAGATAACAAAAGATATCAAAAGCAAGTAAAAGATATCAAGAGATATGGCAGCAGGGAAAAAGAGAAAAAGGCTGACAGGGAACAGTAAAAAGGCATGGGCCGGTCAGTTAAAGGTACTGGTCAAGCATGGCAAAAGCAGATCTCAAAAGATAATGTCAGTCACTTTTTCTGCCAACCAATGGGGTTGGTGCGCATGCTGCGCCGAAAGTAACTTTTCAGACATAAAGCAGATTAGGTCAACAGCACAAAAGATAAGACAACACAAAAGCAAACGGCTAGATTAAACAGAAGAAAACTCAAAGGGTTAAACGTGAGAAGGCAGACACAGAAGGTCAAGAGAGCGCGAGCGCGAAGGCAGACAGAACCAACCTTAACGCGTCGCGGAAAGAACTACATTTCTAAGCGCGCCGCGGGAAGAATCACATTTCTTAGCGCGCCGTGGGAGGAACTAAAATTCCTAGCGCGCCGCGGGAAGAACTATAATTCTTCGCGCGTCGAGGGATGAACTACGATTCTTAGCGCGCTGCGAGAAGAACTACAATCCTTAGCGCGTCGCGGGAAGAACTACCGTTCTTAGCGCGCTGCGAGAAGAATTACAATTCTTAGCGCGCTGCGAGAAGAGTTCGTCTCGCGTATCGCTGAAACAGGTGGTCATCACGCAGGATTCCTTGTAAGGGGTCTGGCGCGTGGAGCTGCGCAGACAACCTTAGGCGGGAAGGAACAAAGGACAAGCAAAGAGTTAGAAGAAAAAGAGGGAAACAAGGCGTAAGGGCGGGACGGCGACAAGAGGGAAAAGAAGGCGGAAAGAGAGGAGGAGAGGGACGGGACGGCGGAAAGAAAGAGAGAGAAAGAGGCGGGAAGGAAAAGTATATTATTATTATTAAAAGTAAAATATAAGTATAAATAAATATTAAATCATAGAAGAAAGAGATCGGGTCAGAGAAACGGGTACCTGGGTCGGGTCGGATCGGGGCAGATGTTACATAACCCAGTCTTCGTACAAGTTACATGTAGATGGTCCGTATTACAGAACCCAAAATTAATTTCAGAATTTTAATTCTCGTGAGGAGTTGGTGGATTGGGCTAAGAAGACAGGACGAGAACATGGTTGTGTTATCATGGTCCAACGGTCAAGGAACAAAAGTGTGGACCTTGCATACAATCGTGGAGGGGAACCCAAACTCAAGGCCACAGCGAGGCATACCAGGAGTTCTATTAACGTTAAGGGAGGTGACGGTGATGAGGGTGGTGATCAGGTACGTTCTATTATCATTAAAATTCCTTTGTATATTCGTGTTATTAACGTTGATTTTTCGTGTTGATACCAGCCACCGTACTAGGACAGCCCGCAGCATGTTCCGCGTATATATCGCGCCGCCCGATAGAGAGTAGAGCAGGGGATATTACAGCTCCAGGAGGACATGTCACAGCTCCAGCGTCAGATGGCCTGGGTGGTTGGGTTTATGTCCGCCCAGTAGCGTGCTCAGGTGTACACACCACTGGCGCCACGTTTCGACCACGGGGTGATCACATCATGCGTCAAACGCCCACGAGATAACGACCATGCTGAGGGGAGGTCGGCCACATGCAGACGAGACGGTGACGACGACGCGGATGATGCTGCAATTTAGATTTGTTTTTGTATTTTGTTTTTTTTTTCAAACTCATTTAATGTATTTAATGTGTGTGTTTATATATATATATATATATATATATATATATATATATATATTGTTTTGTCTACGTTGTTTCGTTGCAATTTTAAAATTAAGCCAAATAATTATAACCGATTTTAGAAAACAAAAAATATAAAAAAAATAATTTTTTTACGCCCCGCCAAAATATTTCTTACACAGAAAAAAAATAAAAATAAAAATAAAATAAAACACAGTAAAAAGACAAAAAACAAATACGACTTTTCAGGAAACACTCTACCTATCCGCCGCGGATACGTTGGGTATTTCCTAATTACCTAAAATATGATTCACGTTGAGAAGATAAAGAATAACCATAAGTAACTAGACAATACCGACTTACCTTATGATGTGCAATCCAACTCCAAAAGCAAGTCGTACCGATAATGTGTTGTTAAACAACGGGCTAATAGCGAGATCACATATGTATAATAAAGAGAATATAAAGAGAATGGAAAAACTGTTTCATTAAGTATATCATATCAAGTACATGAACCCTCTATTTATTGGGTTATAATATTAATACATACATAAATAGTAATAGGAGAAAGTGAATATGGGGCTGTTAAGCATCTAACCTTAGATGCGAAACCCCCAAAACTACATAGTTTTGAGTCAAATTAATTAAAAAATAATTTTATTTTTGTATTCTTATTTCTCTCCCATTCCCCCATCTCCCTTGCAGATTCACATATCTTTCCAATCTCATGACTAAATAGCTAAGTTTTCTACCATTGGCACTGAACTTGCAAGTAGGGGTGCAAATGAGCCGAGCTACTCGAGATCGGCTTGTTAAAAAGCTCGATCGAGCCGAGCTTAATTGAGCCTGAGCCCGAGCTTCACTTATTGAGCTCAAGCCGGCTCGCGAGCTTAAACGAGCTTGCCATTTTTATAATTTTTAACATATATATTTAATAATTATTAATTAATATATATAACGTTATGAAAAAATAAATAGAAATAACTAAATAATATATATTAATATATACATAAAGTTATAATAGAAAAAAATTATATAAAAATAATTATAATTAGATAAAAAATAGTTGATATATAGTAAACGAGTCGAGCCCGAGCCGAGCCCGAGCTTGAAAATTTACTCATGAGCCGAGCTCAAGCTTTGAAAATAAAGCTTGAATCGAGCCGAGCTCGAGCTCGAGCTCTGTGTAAGCTAAACGAGCCGAGCTCGAGCCTTGTTGAGCTCAGGCTTGACTTGGCTCGTTTGCACCCCTACTTGCAAGTCATAAATTATACTTTACAACTAATTAAATACATAGATTAAAAAAAATAACAATAATTCGCCACCTAAAACTGAACACTTACTGATGATCCATTTGCATCTCAATTAATGGCTTTGCATGAGATAGCTTAATTTTTCAATTTTACACACCAGAGAAATAGACTTTACATAAAATAAAAAAGAAAAGAAGAAAAAAGAAAAAAAAAAGCCATGTACAAAAAATCCATTACATGTAGAAAGTAAGAATCGAGGATTTGGGTTAGTTTACCAACCTCGTTCATGGATTGTAATAGATCGTAAGAAGCCTATATTAAGAACAATTACTATCTGTTAAGATTTGAGATTAGTAGTGCGGGGGGGGGGGGGTATCGATCCGTAACGATGTATACGTATAAAATTGGGGAAGAAATATTATAGAGAGAAATAAGAATATAAAAATAAAATTATTTTTTAATTAATTTGACTCAAAACTATGTGGTTTTGTGGGTTTCACATCTAAGATTAGATGTTTAACAGCCCTATATTTACTTTCCCCATAGTAATGTGGGAGTTTAGAATACGGATAGTCACCTATAAATGCTCATAAAACTTTTAAGGTTAATTTCAAGTATTAATTTTGTTCCATATATTTCATTTATTTTTTATCTTTAATTTTGTTCCTTTCCTTCAAATAACGAAATTTATTTATTTTTATTATTTGAAAAATCCCGTGTAACAAGAATTCAAAAGCTAGTATTATATATAAGTTTAAAATTAGTTTGGTGTTGTTGATCTCTTATTGATCCATGTGGCACCAAGTGGTGGTGACACATCATTTTTGTTTTTTCTTTTACTTTTTTTACGTTAGCTTTTTTTTTCATACTAATTTATCTTTACGGTTTCATGTCGATACCGTTGGAACATGGTTGTGCACCTCAATGTTTTTTTGTTTAATTATAGATTATTATTTTGAGACTTATTAATTTACGTTTATAATTTAGTATCGTACGAACCGAATTCATGTATGATTTTCATTGTAGTGCGCAGGTTTTTGTTTGTTTTATAAGACATAATTACGAAGTTAGTCCCTGACATTTTTCTAAGTAACAAAATTGGGTACTAAATTTTAAAAGTTACAGGTATGAATACTAAGGTTTTAATTTTGTAACGATGTTAAGTTCTAACTTTAACTTCCGTTAAAAGTTAATAGAATTTGCGTTAGCTCACCATCGTAACGTTGAGTTTGCCAATGTTTGGGCTTAACACTCGGGTTTTACCAATACCCAATTTTAACCGACCGAATAAACATTGTTTTAAATATATTATTTTTTTTGTATGCTAGCCTTTTTTATGTTAATTCAATAAATTTATATTTTGGGTTTTATTAAGGTACGTTTATTAACGTAACAAATACCCACCAAATATGCGTCAACTCGCTGTTGTAACACAATGCCCGATTTTACTAGCCGAATAAATATTGTTTAAAACATGGTAATTTTAAAAATAGTACTTTATACGAGTGCCGCTCTTATATAAAGTATGTTAATATGATGAATTTATTTTTTAGGTTTAGTTCTGGTACCAAAACAATGTAATAAATGTGAACAAAATTCAAGTTGACTCACAACTGCAACACTTGAGTTTTACCTACTGAATTCACCGAGTAACGCACAGGTAAACCACAATTTGCCTTATTAATAAGAACGTGCTAAACACAAATATGCCAAATAATATAGTGAGAATATGGGTATTGGTTTGTTAATAAAGGTACCTTAATAAAACCTAAAATATAAATTTGTTGAATTAACATATAAAAAGATTAGCATAAAAAACAAAAACATTTAAAATGATGTTTATTCGGTCATTAAAAGTATGTGTTGTTAAAATCAATCGTTGAAGTCTGGGCATTGGTAAACCCGATTGTTACGAAGGCGAGTTGACGCGAATTCCGTTTACTTTTAACATTCGTTAATTTTCAACCAAATTGTAATATTCGTTAATTTTAAAACCCGAAACCCGACCAATTTTAAATTTTTTGGATTTTCATTTATTAATAATTTGAATTTTCATTTATTAATAATTGATATTTTAAATTTACAAAACTGTTATTTCCCAAAGTTCCATTTTATAAATTTCGAGCATTTATTTTGTTTAAACCCGAGTGTCTTTTATGAGTTTCTTGTTCAAAACAATCATTAATTCGATTTATGACCGATTTGAACTATTTATGTTTTGGTTGAACACTTTATGTTGATTACAATCCTCCCTGACCGTGAATTGACTTTTTCAACTCAATTTTGATGAGTAAATTGATATTTTGTCTAACTATTAACTTTCATTTATCAAGTTTGACCAAAATTCAAACCATTTAAAAGAATCTTTGTGCTTGTTCATCTATAAATAGAACTTATTTCCCCTTCATGCAATCTTGCCACACACCAATTCAAGAAATATGATATTCTTGTATTTTAAGGAGTTTTGCTTACTTTGGCGTTCCAAAGTCAAACCGATCAAGTGTCAAGTCCTTCTTTTATTTTCTTGTTTCATTCCTCAGAGTAATTTGTTGTTGTATTTCCACATGATCATATCATTTAGAACTTGACTCTATGTTAAAAGTAATTTAACAATAATGTTAGTTCAAAAAAAACGAACCCAGTTAGCTTATGTGGCCATTCGGTTAAAATTTGGAAATTTTGTACTTTTACTTTCAAAACAAGATTCTTGTGGTCTATTTGTTATGGGGTAATGTAACACCCCGGCTAAAACGTAAACGCTTGAGTGTGACGTACAGATTGCTCAAACTCATGTAACACTCTTAGGTGACCATAATAACATTTTTTCATTTAAATCTTCATGTAACACAAGTTTATCAAATAATATAAATTGTAATAAATAAATAAACAAATTATAAGTTTTCTTTGAATATCCTATAAGCATGCTATGTGTCTTCTAACTTTCATCCTCGTATCTCTACACCTGTAACATATGCATAAAATAAAGTTAGCTACGAACATAGCTGGTGAGGTTCCCACAGTTTGATATAATACATAAAAATCATACAATTCATGGACAAGTGATAAACGAGTAAGTAAAGTCCTTTCCAGTTGGTATCAACCAACGTACTCGGGTAATCACACAAGTAAGGTCCTTTCCAGTTGGTAACAACCAACGTACGCGGATAATGAGGCCCTTTTCCACTCGATACAATGGACCTGAGTGCAAAGGGGGGCGTACGATCATACTTATTGAGGCTACCACGTGCAAGTAAATTCGAACAAATAATCAAATAACACACAAGTCCATATAGTGAATTGTAATTTGTAATCGAAATCATAAATACCTGAATTTTTGTAGGATACATATGCTATCCCAAAATATGAAAGTGTTTAAAAAGCGGTAGTGAGAAACTCACCTTGAAATCGAAGCTAAATTTGTAATATAAGCCGAAAACATGATAGCGAAATGAAGCAACCAAAAGTGTTTTAAGGTTGTAAACGGCGTATGAACCGAATGCGTCATAAAATCTGACTTGAATGATCCACACTAGCTAGGATAAATAATACGGGACTTTAATCGAGAATCTAACATGATTATATATTGATAAGTTATGTTGAGGTTTTGAGATTATAATACAAGTTTTACCAATCTTGATTATTATATTATTATTTTAGTTAACGGAATTGCAATTACAATATCATATTATTATTTTATAGGCGACGACGTGAAGAATAATAACGTTCAAGGTTCTTGAATTAATAATTATAAGTTAGAACTTTATTGGACGTTTAAACAAAATGAGTTTTAATAGTTCAAATGTTACCATATAGATTATTAACGATTTTTAATTAACGTTTTATGAGAGTGAAAGTTCGGTTTTTAAGTGAAAATGGTGAGATATAATTTATATAAATTTTATTTAATTTAAACTGATTTTTATGATTTAATTATGATTTAAAATTATTTATAATGATTTAATAAATAAAAGATTCATTAAAAACCATATTAAATATTAAGGGATTGACCCGGGTTGGAGAGTGTTATTATACCAGAGTGCTAACCAGTTGGACTAGGCAATACATTCGTCTAAGGTATGGTTTATATTAAATATATTAACTTATTAAAAATAGTATTTATGCATATTAATATCAAAAAGGCTGATCCGGGGTTTCAAACCTGGATCTAGCCGTTTATACGCGAGAGTTCAAACCATTAGACCAGTACAACATTCAGTTTATATCTTGAAAATGATTTATTCTAATATAGCATTCTGGATCATCTTCTTAATCAAAAACCCTAGATTTAGAAATCAATAAAACTGATCCGTGTTTGCCGTAATTAGTTTAGGGGTTTGTTTACACCGTTGTTTGCGAATTAAAACAATATAATAATTACCTTGAAGGTTGCCGGAAAGAAGGAGAAAAGGAATGGCCAGAAGTTTGGACTGGAAATTCTTGATTATAGCTTCTGGGTGTATTATGCTGTTAATTGGTGTTGGGTGTGGATTTAAGCTTATGATATTGGTCTATTTATACTACTAATTGAGTCAATTACAAGTTAATGTTGATGATTTCATCGCGGCTTAATACCCGACGATGGTTACGGCTTGTATTACGGGATTTCGGTCAATAAAAACATGTTTTAAAGGTTGGTCAGACGTTATGGTTAAAGGCTGTTATAATATTTAATTTGTTTAGAATAAGAGATTTTGTGGTGATTGGAGCTCACTGGAATTGTTTTCCGGCCGCTGGAGCCTTCATCTGGAAAACGGGAATGCGGCAGGGAGGGCTGGGATGATTTTATAAAATATATTAATTTAAATCATATTTACACTAACAGACCTTGGACTTTAATTCTTCTTGTGAATTAGAATTAATAATATAGTTACATTTTAGACCTTGAACTTTGATAAATGATAAATCTTGAAATATATATTATATAACTTGGATAGTTTTGCAATAAACCCGAAACGTTTGAAGTTCGTTTAATTAAGAACTTTAAATCCCGGATTCTCGTTACTAGAACAAATTAATGGAAAACGAACGATCAACAAACATAAATCATCGTGCATATTAAATTAACGATATACATTAAAAAAAAATATAATGAAACAACGAACGGGTCATATTAACGAATACCACACGAAACGAAACTTGAGAAAATTATTAATGTATGTGTGTATATATAATTATATATATTTTTATAAACAAAACCGAAAATTCGAAATGGCTCGGGTTTTCGGGTTTGAAAAGTAACAAATGTTACAGGTAATGAAATGGACGTTGGAATGGAATGGACAATGTAATGGAATGGATCATTACCAATCCATTGAGATGTTTGGTTACCATGTTAGAATGGAATGAATTTTTTGTTGTTTGGTAGGTTAGAAAAGCTGAAATAAAATAAAAGTCGTAGTAAATGGCGATGGGTGGATGATGGTGGTGAGAAGAGATCGGTAATAGTGATGGGTGGCGATGGAGATGCGTGGGAGCAGGTAGTGATAGGTGTTGGTGGTGCCGGGCGATGTTGGCTGGTGGTGGCGGTGGTAGGCGGTGTGTAGTGGAGATGATGGCAGGAAAAGATGGTGCTGAGTGGCTGCAACGGTGGGCGGCTGTCGGTGGTGGTGATGGTTTGGATCGATTGTTGTTGGTGGTGGTGGTTAGTGGTAGATGTTGGTGGCGGGTTGATGATAGTGGTGGATGGTTGGTGGGGGCGGAGGTGGTGGAGGGCGGTGATGGTGGTGGAGGTAATATATTGATATGGTATGAAAGAGGGAATGGAAAGAAAAAAAAACAAGGGGAATGAATGGAATGAATTTGGGGTAATTTATGGGGAATTGAATAGACATGATAATGGGTGATTCCATTCCAATGACAACCAAACACCTTTTTATTTCATTCCCTAACAATGGTTAATTCCATTCCAACTCTTATTCCTGCATACCAAACGCTACCTTACATCCTTGATGTGTGAAAAGCGTATATTATTAATAACCAAGTTTTACCGAATTCACCTAAAAACCACACAATCGGCAAGTGTACCGGTCGTTATGTAGCTAGCAAGTAAGAACGGATATCGAACCTAGGACACTATGAGTAAACTCTAATTATTAAACCTTATTAATTACTTATCTAGACTCTATTTTGATTTTTAGATTTTTTTTATATTAATTAAACTAATAATACTTAACTAATTAAGAATTAAACTAAAAATGAACTTTAATAAAAATTGGACTTTAACCAAACGTGAGAAACGACTACCTAGGTAATGGAATCCTACTAGTTAAATTAATAGCTAACGAACTTGACTTGGTTGCAAAACAATATCTAAAAAAAATATGACACCAAAGACCACTAAAGTACGCTAGATCGCCTCCTGGCCTCACCAACGACACCCTAGAACTCTAATGACATGTGAAGCTCAATTGTTAAAGGTTTGGATCACCTCCCGGTCTCACCTTACCTAATAATACTATGGTACCCCAGAACCCAAATCACCTCTCGGTGTCTTTGAATACAATATATATAAATATAAAGGGGGTATTTTTAATTAATTGGAACACGACTTGTATCACAATAATCTAAAGGGACCTAGGCTAACTCGCTCCTGCGCAATTATTACCCAAAACCACAAAAGACAAAGATGGCACAACACTAAATTGCCTCCCGACCTCTCTAGAGATAGAATAATAAAATCTAATCCGCTCTCTATAATTATTCCTACGATTTTTTTGACCATAAATCGTAAAAAAGTTGAAAACAAAAGGTAGACAACCTAATCATGCATCTAATAATCACCAATGACTATCAAACACAAGTGGAATAATTATTAAAGCAAAAATTGGATTCAATTACGCATATATATCATGAACAAACCAATTAAAAACTTTACCATAACACTAAATCAACCAACATCAAATAAAAATTCGTCAAACCATCAATCTAACATAGTACTCAACCAAAACCTAGGTAGTTTAATATACTTAGCTACTCATAAAAAAATATAAAACAAAAATAAAATATATGTTACGGTTCATAAATTTAAAAGTGTAACAAAAAAGTTTGCCTGCTGTTGACTTTTCCTTGGTTTTTCTATTTGGCCGTGAGTTTGAGTGACCAATCCTTTTTTTTCTCTTTTGCTTCGTTTCTCCGATGCCTCTAGATCTTTCTTTTTGACTTCCGACTTTGTTTCTTGATGGCGACTTTGCTGCTTCTGTCTGACCTTGTTCCTTTTTTCAAAGAAACCCAACGTGGGTTTTTATGTTTTGGTTGTTATCCTCTTCCTGCCTCCGCATGATGATCTCTTTATATATATTTTTTATAGTTATAATAATAATCATCTAGGGTTTTTTTTCCTTTTAGCCCACAAAAAAGCCTATAGCCCACAAACTAGTTAACAGCCCAAGAGTAATCCATGTCAGCTCCATTCATTTACAAGTCTAACCAGGTAAGAAAATAAGTAAACCATATTGATTCGTATAATTTAACTTTAGGTTTCTTTCTTTTCTTTCTTTGTTTATACTTTATTTTAATTACTTGAAAGCATGAATTATTGGCATTATGTAAACTTGGGTTTATTATTATTATTATTATTATTAAAATTACTATTTAAATACTCGGTTTCAAGTTTAGTAAAAATTGCTCTAATTTAGCTCATTGTCTCTTAGAACCTTAAAAACCCACATATGAACCAATAAGGAGTATATACAATAAAAACCTGGCTCAAAATATTTGAATGTATAGGAATATTTATATAATATTATATATATTTTTAGACCACATCAAATGTCCCCACACTTAAACATTTTTCGTCCCTGAAAAAGTAATCTACACAGGATCATAACCGAGATATACAATATAAACCCACAACTCTTGAATTTTCTTTTATTTTCAATATTTAAAACTATCAAACACATTAATCATGATTTCCGATATACCTATCCATGGAATTTGCTTAATAAGATAAATCTGGTCGATTGCCAGTATTGTTGTCCACTTAAACCCATGCCTTTTAATACTTACTGAGACAAGTAAGATGCGGCAAGTTTATTAGTTTATATGATCTAGTGGGACCCACAATTAAGAACAATTTCACACGGTTTTACCGGACCCGAGCCACCCCAACTTGACTTAAACCTCATATCTAGTTGATCAATAAATGTTGTGCCAATATAAGAACAGCTAAAGACGATCAAGGATATTGTTTATCCACCTAAGCTTAAGCAGTAAGGTCTAACTGGCAGCCATTAGATACGGTTAAGGTATGTATTAAGTAACTAACTAGTAAGTGTTCCCCACTACATGACATACCCCCGTTATCAAGCAACACCCCAAAGTCCATCTCCATGGGTGAGTATGCACGAATTCATCTGTAGGGCTTACATATGACGTGTCCCTTGTGGTCCGTTTCTTAATGGTATTAGGACGCGAGAAACGGACCCCATATGACTAACAGCGTGGATGATCAAGTCAGTGTATTTTGTACTTTGAAGTACGGGATGATCATGTTTAATGACTTATATATGGCAGAAAAACTGCGGGTTTGCTCTTTGAGCTCTTTTAATATTCATAAATCCATTTAGGAGATATGAATACCTAGATGATATACCGCATAAAGACCCATGGTGTCCGAACCTCGGAGCATCCCATCAATACAGGATTTAAGGTTATAAAACCATACGCCTATGAAGTGTTAACCACTAAAACTAGAAGTATGATATTTATGTTTATATCACAGGCTACTTAGGCATACCCTAACGTTAAACCTACCCAAGCATCGTATGATTAGTCTATTCAGATTTCTATAAAATTTTTAATTTATACGATCAAACTAAACATAAGGCTTGAGTATGGTCAGACCTTTCATCCCATTTTCTATAGTCTAATATGTATCCCTCTAAAAATCAAGCAATTTAAGTTCAATTAAGTCTACAAGCATACTGTCCTTTCATTCTTAAGGGGCTGAGCCTACTGACACATCAAATACAGAGTCTACCTGTTCGGTTACATCCCAGTATATGTGTTGATCTAAAAAAATTTTTTTTTTTATAAATTTTTCCATAAAAATTTTCAAGAGTGTTGTCAAAATCATCGGTAAATTAATATCATCTCCTGTTTAATGTAGAAAAACAATTTCAAGGACATTTTTTTTGTTTTATTTTTGTTTTTATTTTATTTTATTTTTGTTTTTTTTATTTTTGTTTTTTTAAATTTTTTTATTAAGAAAAACATCAGTTTTCCATCGCCACACTTAAAATCTACATTGTCCCCAATGTAGGAATAGAAAATGACAAAAAATAAAGTAGAATTAAAATCTAAAACAAGTAAAATGGAACAGACTCCCCTGGTAATGATGCAATTCTCTTCACAAGTCTTGTTCCTAGGCAACCGTATAGCATTTCATTTGCGGCCGTAGCTTCTGGGTGTCCTCTACAATATGATAGGCTCAGAAAAATCCTCATCCGAATGGAGATTGAGTACGAACGAGAAAATCCAAGCCTACAAAATAAAACTCAAAACAACCCAAAGCAGACATCAAACAGACTCTAAGGACTAAAACAGACTCAAAGAAAAATAAAATAAAATAAAATAAATAAGAATAAAATAAAAGTAAAAAATGCAACTAAGTTTTATACAAACTCTACAACTCGGGCAAAGTCCCGAGTGTGCTCTCATCCTCTACTCTCCAGGCGGATCAAGGTAGATCGCCTCCTCCTCGCGATCTCCAAGTGGACCTCCAACACAATGCTTTAGTCTATGCCCATTCACTTTCCAAGAATGTCCATCGTCAGCCTCTATCTCGACCGCTCCATACGGAAATACCTCCTTCACAACGAACAGACCAGCCCATCGGGATTTCAATTTACCCGGAAACAACTTCAACCGGAAATTATATAGAAGAACCTTATCCCCACACTTAAACTCTTTGGGCCCCTTAATATGCTTATCATGAAGTTCCTTTGTCTGCTCCTTATACCCCCAACTTCTTTCATATGCCTCGTTCCGTAGCTCCTCTACCTCATGAATTTGAAGATAACGACTCTTTCCCGCCGCAGATAAATCAAGATTTACGCATGATGCTCTAACTTAACAGGAAGATGGCATGCCTTTCCATAAACTAGCCGAAAGGGAGTGGTCCCGATAGGCGTTTTAAATGCAGTACGAAAGGCCCAGAGTGCATCATCTAACTTTTCAGCCTAGTCCGCTCGACTGTTCCCCACTGTTTTCTCTAAAATCCTCTTAATGCCACGATTGGTGTTTTCCATTTGACCGCTAGTCTGAGGATGGTAGGCTGTATAAAGTCGATGGGTGACCCCATAACGTTTCAGAACCTTATCCATCTGAGCGTTACAAAAGTGGGTACCCCGATCACTGATCAGGGCCTTAGGAGTACCGAATCGAGCAAAGAGATTCCGAAGGAATCCCACTACAACCTGT
Organism: Bidens hawaiensis; assembly: GCF_021521415.1. Classification (NCBI taxonomy): domain Eukaryota; kingdom Viridiplantae; phylum Streptophyta; class Magnoliopsida; order Asterales; family Asteraceae; genus Bidens; species Bidens hawaiensis. The sequence goes on from NW_027495247.1 coordinate 226,802, forward strand.
GCGTCATTTCTGGGTACGGCCTGAGCCTCCACCCATTTCGACACGTAGTCAACAGCAACGAGGATGTATTTGTTCCCTCTAGACATAGGGAACGGACCCATAAAATCAATGCCCCATATATCGAAGATCTCAACCACTTGGATGGGGTTTTGGGGCATCTCATTTCGGGATGAGATGTTACCGGCTCTCTGACACGTGTCACACGAATGAACAAACTCATGCGCATCTCGAAAAATAGTCGGCCAATAGAATCCCGCATCAAACACGCGTTTGGTGGTATAAGTCGCACCAAAATGGCCACCGGTCGGGCCCTCATGACAATGTCGAAGAATACTGCGAGCCTCATCACCAAAAACACATTGGCGAATCACATGATCTGCACCAATACAGAATAAGTACGGATCCTCCCAAATGTAGAACTTGATATCTGCAAAGAACTTCTTCTTTTGCTGATATATAAGTCCAGGAACTAACTTACCAGAGGATAGATAATTAGCAAGATCAGTAAACCATGGAAACCCCTCTTCACTCGCTTTTAAGTACAGCAGAGTCTCACCCAGGAAATCATCACCAATCCCCTGTTCCCGGGTCTCATCCATGTCAGGATTTTCTAGCCGCAATAAGTGGTCAGCGACGACATTTTCGGCCCCTCTTTTATCTTTAATTTCTATATCAAACTCCTGAAGCAGAAGGATCCAACGAAGGAGTCGGGGTTTCGCATTTTTCTTAGCGAACAGGTAACGCAGAGCCGCATAATTAGAGAATATGATAGTCTTAGAAAGCACGAGATAGGAACGGAATTTATCGCACGCAAAAACAACCGCAAGAAGTTCCTTCTCTGTCATGGTGTAATTCTCCTGAGAATCGTTAAGGGTCTTGTAGCATAATAGATGGATGGAAATGTTTCTCTCGACGCTGCCCTAACACGGCTCCAACAGCAAAGTCACTCGCATCGCATATGATCTCAAATGGAAGAGTCAAATCAGGAGCAACAAGAATATGAGCACTCACTAACCTCTCCTTAATCAACTCAAAGGCCTTCAAACACTCCTCACTAAAATTAAATGGCCTATCTTTCTCTAGAAGCTGGGTCATCGGACGGGAAATCTTCGAAAAGTCTTTAATAAATCGGCGATAGAACCCCGCATGACCTAAGAAACTACGAATAGACTTCACAGAAGTGGGCGGTAGAAGTTTGGAAATGATGTCTACCTTAGCTCTATCGACCTCAATCCCCGCACTAGAAATCTTATGACCTAAAAAAATACCCTCACGAACCATAAAATGACATTTCTCCTAATTAGGCATAAGGTTCGTCTCTTCACACCTAGCAAGCACTCGATCTAAGTTACGCAGAAAATCATCGAAGGAATTCCCAAAGACAGGAAAATCATCCATAAATACCTCCATGGAATCCTCGATCAACTCATGGAAAATGGCCACCATGCACCGCTGAAATGTAGCAGGAGTGTTACACAATCCAAATGGCATGCGTCGGTACGCGAATGTACCAAAGGGACATGTAAATGTGGTCTTCTCCTAATCTCCCTGTTGGGCCCATTTATATGGTTTGTACTTAGTCTGTTTGTTTAACTTGGGTTGCTTATGTAAACCGAGATCCATTTGGATCTCGGTGCATTTGGATATGGATCTCGGTGCATTTGGATATCGGTGGGCTTTTGGTTAGTATTAGGCTTGAGTGGTTAGTGCCTTATATATATATATAATGCATTGTATAGGGTTAAGGGTTCATTCACTGGTGTCTTGGCCGTCTAGGGGTTGTTCTAGACGAGTTTTGTATTAATAGTTCTTAAGAACCCGACGTATAATAACACGTGTGTTTTGAAGCCATTCGTGTGTTCTACGTGTTTGTGTTTACTTGTGTTCTTGAATCATCTAGTGTTGGAATTCCGCACCAACACCTAGATTGTTGATATCATAATTGTAGTGATCCAGATTCGGGACTTACAATTGGTATCAGAGCCTTAGACCTATTCAGGCTCGTTATTGTGATATCAAGGATTCAAGATTGTGATCTTTGGTGGTTGTGTTTGATTTTCTGGTGACACTCTCGTTGGAGAAGGAAAAGTTTTTTGGTTGAAGATTGACCTAATCTTGGTTAAAATTCAAATCCCAGAAATTTCGGGATTTAATTTGTTACCAAAATTATCTGGTCAAAGCATCTTTGGGTTTCCTGGAAGTCTCAAACAATTTTCATTGTTCTCGTCCATCATTTGGTCGTTCTCGGTGAAATTTGTTGGTTCTCGGCCAAAAACTCGTTCTTGGCCACAATCAGTTCTTGGTTAAGTCAGCAGTTTTCGGCTAAGGCAGTTCTCAGTTGACTTTGGGTTTTCGGTCAATTTTTGTAGTTCTTGGTCAGCCTTTGGTTCTCGGCTCAGTAAACTGTAGGCTCTATTGGGCCTGATTAGTTTGATTTGGGCCTGATACTTGGACTAGGACTATAAAACTTTCTGGACTTAAATTAATCTTAAACTATTTTAAAATGGATCAGTTAACAAACAGCAATGTCTCAACCACACTTCACTTCATCAAGAACTCGACTCTATAATGAGGACCACCACTCGTATTCCCCGTCTCTTGTCTCATGAGGGGTTTAGTGAATGGAAATTTCGTTTTGAAAAGTACGTTAAGATGAAGGATCCCAAAGTTTGGAGAAGTATTCTTAGGGGGGCTCAAAGAATTACCTATCAATGTGAAAACTCGACTGAAATTCTTGTGAAGCCTGTTGCCTTGTATGATGATGATGATGATTTTGATAAAATTGAGGAAGATGAAAAGGCACTTTCAACTCTAACCATGGCACTTTCACCTGAGATTGCCCTTGGTTATAGAGAACTTCAATCTGCTAAGGAACTATGGGAGGCATTAATCGAGGTGTATGAGGGAAACGAAGACATGAAAAGGAGTCGCCAAGACTTGCTGCGACAAAATTTCAACATATTTAACCATGTTTTGGGGGAGTCGTTGGAAACTCAACTCCAAAGGTTCATATCTTTAGTGACTGAAATGAGATCTGCGAGTATTTATCTAGCAACTTCAGAGATAAACAACAAACTGGTAAACTCATTGCCAAAGAATTGGGATATGAATGTTGCTGTTATCAAGAAGACTAAAGATCTCAACAGAATGTCTATCTCTGAGATGATGGCTACTATCAAGGCATGTGATATGGACGACAAGCAACGTGCAATAAACCATGGGAATTCTTACAGTGCAGCTGGTTACAACGTTGCCTCCAACAATGCTCTTATTTCTCAAGATGGTTTCTCTATGTTCAAGGCCACTCAGCAACCTCCAACCCAAGGAAACTTTCAGATGTTTAAGTCCACTCAAGGCCAGTCATCCTATACTCCGCCTCAACCAGCTCCAGTTTTCTTCACTAAGTCTGCTCAATCTTCATCAGCTCAACCTTCATCTGCTGGTGCTGCTCAAGGTCAGAACTCAAGTCAGATTCCCTCCATTCCGAAAGAGACTCAGGAGAACATAGCTCTAATGGCAAGATTCATGAACTGCTATAATGCTTTCCTAGCTGGAGATTTGGTTCAACCTGTTGTAACTGCTGAACTCGATCAGATTCACCCTGATGCTGTTGAAGAAATGGATATCTCTTGGTAAATCGCCATGGCAATATTTCGTGCCAAGAAATTCACTAAGAGGACTGGTAGAAATAATTGGAACATGCCTAATAATTAGAAGGTGGGTTTTAACAAGAACACTCTGAGATGCTATAACTGTCACAAGCCGGGTCATTTTTTTCGTTAATGTACTAACCCAGCGAAGGAAGGAAACACAGAAAGGGCGCTGGTTCCAGTGGGTAATGCTAGGGGAAATGTTGGTGATAGTTCGGGAAATGGTGAAAGGGGATTGGTTGCTCAACAGTTTTCTTGGGAGGATCAGATGGCTGCTCTCAACATTGAAAATCAGACCACAAATTTTGCAAATGTTGAAGACATTGAAGAGGAAAACGTTGCTGAGGAGCAAATCAAGGAACTTCAGTTTGCATATATGGCGTTCACTTCTCCCGACTCATCTGAGGTAAGTTTTCAACCATGTTCTCAAGATTGTGTTGATAAGATAGAATTATATAGGCTCCACAATGATAACTTAATTAGAGACATGGAAAGAGTTAAATCTGAAAACTTTAAACTAAAAAAAAACGAAGAAGGTTTTCTAGATAAAATAGAAGCAAATAAAAAGGATTTTTCTAAGCTGAAGTCTGAATTTAGTCTAAAATGCTGTCATTACCTAGATGCCAAACAGGAAATTGTTGAATTAACTGCTAAGCTGGAAGCCTCTAAATTGGAAATTTTGAATCTAACTAGTAAATTTGAAAGAGCTGAACTAGATTTTAAAAAATTCGAGGGTTCCAGTAGAATAGTTGACTCAATAATTGAAAATCAATTGTGGTGGAAAGAAAACAAAGGTGAAGGCATAGGTTATAGTAATATTCCACCACCTTATCATCACAATTATGTTAGTACTCCTGTTACCAAAGAACAGGAAGAAAAGGTAAAAGGCTTGCATTACGGCAAACTAAATACAAATGATGAAGCTAATTCCGTGAATGCAAGTGCGTCCACTTCAAGAGTGAACGATTCTAACGTGTTTGCTTCATGTGCAGAAAAAGTAACTGTGAGGGAATGGACTAATGAGGACGACGACCCTTGTTTTGAATTTAATAATGACATTATTTCTGATGTTCCTTTAAAACTGCATGTTTTAAATTCTGTTATTCCGACTGTTTGTGTGGGTTCTGTTTCAAAGAGCAAGGATTTTTGTGTGATTGATTCGGCTAATATTTTGAATTCTGACAATGTGGTTTCAAATAAAATTCAAAATTCAATATCCAACAAATATTTACCACCTAAATTTGTTAAAGAGGGATGCTCTAATGACAAACATGGTGATAAGTTGAATAATGTGAATAATGTAAAAAGGGGCTATCGCAATTTTCAGCAAACTGGTCCTCACAACCAGTCCAGACGAGGAGTTGCCCAAAATGATTTCAACATAAAACGTCAAACTTGTTTTAATTGTGGCACTCCTGGTCATATTGCCAGAAATTGTCCACATCGTCCATATATTCCTTATTATGGATATTATCAGAGGAATATGCCCTATATGCATCATATTTCGTACAGGCAAAGATTCAGGCATAGTCAGGTTAATTCCTCTGACGATGATTGGAACCGAAACAAATCTGGCAGGTTTAGTTCTCATCAGACCAAGCCTAACATGTTTCGAAAAAAGGTTAGAAAAAATGCTTCGGTTTCAAAAGTGAACACAAATTTTAAGCCAAAACGGGTGGAAAAGGCAACCTCGTCTTCTTCCAACCCCAAAACACCGGTGGTCACGACAACCATTTGTACATATAATGCCAAATCATACAATGGTAGACACAAATGGTTGCCTAAATCTCCGGCATGGGAATCTGAAAAATCCACGTTTGATGATAAAAGGGACATGTCATGGCAACCCGTGACAACTTTGAATGCATCAGGGTCACCCAGTGTAACTATGGACTGGGTACCAAAATCTAACTAATCCCGCGTTTTGTGCAGAGACAACTATGGAGGAATATCATCAGACCTTGGTATGTTGATAGTGGCTATTCCAGGCACATGACAGGAGACATTTCGCAACTACACGACATTCAAACTTTTAACGGTGGATATGTGTCCTTCGCGGGAGGAGAAAAGGGAAAGATCACACAGAAGGGTACTGTAAGTAATGGTGTTCTAATATTTGAAAATGTTAATTTCATTCCTGAATTGAAGCACAGTTTGCTGAGCGTGTCACAAATCTGTGACAAAGAATTTTCAACTCACTTTACTAAGAAAGAATGTTTGATTTTGAAACCTGGTATCATTATACCAGAAGACTGGATTCTTGTTCGATCACAACGAAAGGATAATGCTTATGTGATCGACATGAACAAAAATGTTCCTGATGAAATAACATGCTTGTTTTCAAAAGTTTCGGAACACAATGTTATGCTTTGGCATCGTCGTCTTGGTCATGCTAATACAAAAAATTTAAATCGTCTTGCTAAAAATGATTTGGTACGTGGCTTACTCATTAAAGATTTTGTTACTATTGAAAAATGCGTGGCTTTTGCCTTGGGTAAACATCATCGAAAAACTCATAAACAAAATTGATCAATACTATCTCATCAGTTTTTCAATTGCTACATATGGATCTCTTTGGTCCAGTGCATGTTTTGAGTCTTTCACGCAGCTCTTATTGTCTTATTATTACTAATGACTACTCACGTTTTACTTGGGTGTTTTCTTGTCGAATAAGAATGAAACTGCAGATTTGATCAAAAGGTTTATAGTGCTCATGGAGAACCAACTGAACTTGAAGCTGAAGGAAATACGCTGTGATAATGGTACAGAATTCAAGAATGCATCATTAAATTATTTCTGCTCAGAGAGGGGAGTGCTTCGTCAATATAGTTCAGCACGGACACCACAACAAAATGGTGTGGCTGAAAGAAGAAACCGAACTCTTATTGAAGCGGCAAGGACGATGTTGTGTGATTCTAAGCTGCCATTATTTTTCTGTGCAGAAGCTATTAATACGGCCTGTTATGTTCAGAATTGGGTGATAATCAACAAATCACAAATGAAGACTCCTTATGAGATTGTCTATGGACATAAGCCTACTATCGCACACTTCAAGGCTTTTGGTTGCCCATGCAGTCTATTGAACCTCGAGTCTACTCCGAAATTTGGGGCCAAAGTCGATGATTGCTACTTTGTTGGTTATGCGGGCCATACTGCTTACAGGGTTTACAACAAGTCTACCAAACAGATTCTAGAATCTTATGATGTTCATTGGTTGGAAGAAAACGAGACTGATGCTCGTGTTGGTCCGGACTGGTTATTCAATTATAATGAACTCTTCAAATCGTTCAATGTGCTTCCGGTCATTAACACAGAACCTTCAGGCAGCACTACAGTAGATGCTGAGAAAGATGACTCACATGCAGTATCTCACATCTCTCCACTTCTGGATGATGATGTCCCAGAACCAGTTAATGACGACAAACCCGCATCCGTCTCTCAGCCGAAAGCAGTTCCAGAAAATGAATATTCGCAAAGTCCGTCTGAAGATACCACGATAGTTGAGGGGGAGAGTCCTATTCGTCAGATTTTCGGGAGCACACTATTTCCCGATGTCATTCCAAATGAATATGTCGCAATCACTTCGTATTCACATAGTACAGCGACCTCCGGATGGAAGAACCCCCTTGCTGACATTGATGTGAATTTGTCAAACTTGAATTCCACCAGTGATGTTTCCGATCAATTACTTCCTTCAAGAATTCAGAAAGATCATCCAATTGAGAACGCCATAGGTCCTCTTTAAACGGGCGTGTACCAGTAGTCAGACTGGAAATATAAATAGTTGTTTGTTTTCCTGTTTCATATATCAGATAGAGCCAAAGACTGTAGACATGGCCCTCCAGGAACCCAGTTGGGTAGACGCTATGCATGAAGAGTTACATCAGTGATGTGTTGTATAACACACGTATTTTCCGTACGTTTTATCTACGTATTATATTATATTTTATATGTTTTAACTCGTTTTAGATAGCTTTTACATAATTTTATTCATGTTGTAGGTTTTGGGTGAAAGAAAGAAAGAAACCGAGCTTTTGGAGTGGTTTACGAGCCTTTTACGCATACGTTTTCAAGTAAACAACTCAAGACCCGGCCCATATGCATCATGGAGGCCCAAATCTTACATTATATTATAATATATAAAAAATAAAAAAACCCTAGCTGCTGGACAGCAGCCGATCGCAGGAAACACAGCAGCAAGGGAGGAGCAAAAATCTTTTTTCGGCTTAGGGTTTGAAGGTTTTGTCGGCTAGGGAAGGAAGAAGACACAAGAACCAAGCCTCGGGATTGAATCCCCATCGTTTTTGACAGCAAGAACAGCCCCGGAAACATCCATATCCTTACATCTTTTTCATTGTTCATACACTTTGATTTTCTTGTTTAATTGTTGATTTGTTTTGCAATTACTTGAGTGATTGAATTGTTATTGATTATTGTTGATCATTGGATGATTGTTAAGATGTTTGGTATGGGATTAATGATGTGTTTATTAATTGTTTGCTGCTGTCCAAAAATGATTCTCGGCTAAACTTGTTAGTTCTACCTAGGAATGATGATTCTTGTTAGTGTTTGATAGGTTTTATAGATTGTTTGATTGATAGACTTGAATTGCTATTGTAAAGTTTGATTTAGACATGAAATAGGTTGTGTTTAAGGGCTGGAAATTTTAGTGATTCATTGCATAAACCCCGTGTGTTGATTGATTAGTTTTGTATTGATTGATCGGTGCATTGTTTGATTCTAGACTTTGTGTTTAGGGTTTGTTTGCGGTAGGTACAACCGTAGGGTTTTGTTGCGTGATTATTTGGATTAAGTACAATGGTTAAACACCTTCCTTGAGACCGAGAGGTGATAGAAAGTTAGGGTTATCTCACTGCCTTTGCATGCTAGAATAAGGATTGCGCGAGAGCGAGTTCGTTTCTTGTCAGGGTTTAGGTGTTTGAGCGACTAGTTGATCTATTTTGGTTTAAGTTGAATTGTTCCTCTATCCTTGGTTGTGTAGTATTCATTGCTATTAGGGTCGAGTGTTGGTGAGACCGAGAGGTGATCTAGCATTAGAACACGTTAACAATTGTTTCCCGGTTTGGTCGTTTTAGCCGATTTTGAGTAGTTTAGGCTTGTTGAGTGAGACCGAGAGGTAATCCAGTGAGCCCGAGTGATCCTTAGTCGTGTCATCTTTAGGGACCGGTGTCTTGAAGTCATCCAATCCATTAGCTTGTTAGGCCTACAATTTGATTTAGACCTAGGTGGACGTTTTTCTCCATCCGAAGTCAACTCAGTTAGTTTTCCGTTAAGTTTTCTATTTTAGGTAACTTTTGTCAGTCAGTCTTGTTAGTTCAGTTAAGTAATTAAAAATCAAAAATCAATTAAATATTATTCTAAGGTAGGTCTTGTCTAGGGTTAGTGATCGTTAGCGTCTTACGTGTCCACGTGTTCGATACTCGAACTTCCTAGGTCTATACTACTTGCGATCGGTACACTTGCCGGTTGTGTGTGGTTTTAGGATTTTTGTTTTATATTAAAGCTTAGTTGTGAGGGTCATTATTATAGGGTTATTAGACACACATCAATCAGTTTGATAAGTTGAAAGTTTGGAGATTGGTTGAGTTACCGGAGGGAAAGAAAGCACTTGATACGAGATGGGTGTTCCGAAACAAGCAGGATGACACCGGGGTTATTGTTCGAAACAAGGCTCGATTGGTAGTTCGTGGGTTTTGTCAAGTTGAAGGGTTGGATTGCGCTGAGGTTTATGCTCCAGTGGCTAGAGTTGAAGCCATCAGAATTTTTTTGGCCTATGCTTCATTTATGGGGTTCACAGTGTATCAAATGGACGTTAAGACTGCATTTCTGTATGGCGAGGTCAAGGAAGAGATATATGTGAAACAACCACCGGGTTTTACTGATTCCAAGAAGCCAAATCATGTTTACAAGTTAGACAAAGCATTGTATGGGCTTCATCAGGCTCCTCGAGCATGGTATGCTACATTGACAGCACATCTTCTAGATCATGGCTACAAGCGAGGAACCATTGATCAAACCCTGTTCCGCAAAAACTATCGGAAAAGATTTGATCTTAGTCCAGATCTATGTAGACGATATTATCTTCAGATCCACCAGTACTGAGTTGTGCGTGGAGTTTGAAGAAGTAATGAAGAAACGATTTGAGATGAGTTCGCTGGGTGAAATGACAACATTTCTGGGATTACAGGTTCGCCAAAGCTCAGTAGGAATTTTACTGCATCAAGGGAAGTATGTTGAGGATATGCTCGCAAAGTTTGAGTTTCAAGACTCCAAGAGTGCTAACACTCTCATAGCAGAAAGGCCTTTACTATCATCTGATCCGGAAGGGAGTCTCCTAGATCAAACATACTATCGATCAATGATCGGGTCTCTAATGTACCTCACCGCCAGCCGACCCGATATCATGTTTATAGTCTGTCAATGTGCTCGTTTTCAGGCTAATCCTAAACTCTCTCATTTAATTGCTGTCAAACGTATTTTTAGATATCTGAAGGGACAACCGAAGTTAGGTCTTTGGTATCCCAAACAATCAGAATTTGATCTCTATGCTTTTGCTGATAGCAATTATGGTGGAGATGACATTGACAGAAAATCTACATCTGCCGGATGCCAGTTCTTAGGAGATCGTCTCATTTCATGGCAGTGTAAGAAACAACAGACGGTGTACACCTCGACCGCCGAAGCGGAGTATGTTGCTGCATCAGCCTGCTGCTCTCAGGTTATCTGGATGCAAAATCAACTGCTGGATTACGGTTTGGAATTTCTTGATACTCCCATCTTTTGTGATAATGATGCTGCCATTGCAATTGTTAAGAATCCAGTTCAACATTCTAAAACCAAGCACATCGAAATTAAAATTCATTTTATTCGTGACTGTTATGATCGAAAATTGATTCACCTTGAACAAGTTCACACTGATAATAATGTGGTAGACTTATTTACAAAACCGGTCGGGACAGCCAAATTTAATGTGCTTGTGAGTTTTCTTAAAATGCTTCGTTTTGAGGATTGAGTTTTTTTGAGTGTAAAATCGTACATATCTTCTTAATTTGTACAATTTTAGGGGGAGAAAAATCAAAAAGCCAAAAATAGTGTGTGCGTGAATAATTAAAAAAAAATTGTGTGTGTAAGTTTCATTTTCGCTTAAAATTATGTCGGTTGCTTAAGTTTGAAGAACATATACTTGTATATGTTTGGTCTGGTGATCTACTTGTAGAGTCACAGAGGTTAGCCATTTGTCTAAAGACTGAAAGCATCTGGGGCGATTTTGATATGTTTTGTGTTTTGAATTCTTTCACTTAAAATTATTTCGTAACTCTAAGATGGAAGGACATGTATTTTCATATGTGTTTGGTCTTGTTAACCACTTGTGGACATACGGGGTAGCCATTTACCTAAAACCTAAGAGTGACCGGGGTGATCGAGTCTCAAACTGTCTTTTGGGAAATGATATTACTATTCAGTAAACAGCTTTTGAGAAGCTTCAAATATTTTCAAACGAAAATTGATCCAACCTTTGGAAAATGATAGATATATTGTTTATGTGTGCCTAAAGGGTGAAGTTATTAAGCTTAAAAGGATCTAGAAAAGTCATTGATCTGTATGGTAGCTTTCCATGATGCGTAAAAGTTGAAGTGATATAAACTAAATTTGCTAAACTTACTGTGGAGAGTCATTTTGAAGAAATGTGCATGTCTCCATATACATCTCTCCGAATGATAGACAGAAAAGCAATTACCCAGACATACACGAGCCCGTTAGTGTCTTGATCACCTAAAATGTTTTGTTTCTACGTTATTTAAAAAAAAAATATTGATTATTTTGATTATTGTGGTACTTAAATTTTTTTTTTTCGTTTTTCAAAAGCTTAAAGGGTCAAACTAGAACTACAGAGATGGGGGCATAAAAGTAAATCCTGTCATGTCTCGAATGAAAGGCTGTAAGTCCGGATGGCTTGTAAGTCCAACGTTCAACCTTAAAGCTCAAATTTTTGTTTAATTTTCAAATAAAAACCTTATGATCAAGTACGAGGGGGTTGAAGTCAATTTGGGGTGATCTGGGAAAGCCAAATACGTTTTGAGAAGAGATAGGAGGCGTCACAGATCCATGAGTGATGTCCATCTAAGCTTTATGCCGAACTGAACCTAATTCATATCACTGATGCAATGAAAGTCATGCTAAGTTTGTTTTACCTGCTATCAACCTGTCTCTTTATGTCATAATAACGCTGAACATGAATCCTTGTGACAGCATCTTAAACAATATGATTTCATGTTCGGATCTTTTCGTAAAAGACAGCGATTTTACAAAACTGAAATTTGATCCCAAATCTGCAAAAATCTCAAAAAGATTATTCTTGTATTTTTATTTTTTACTATTCTTGTTTTCTTTATGTTTTTTTTTGTTTTATCTCGAAATCACTCTCCTTGAAACATGTGATTTAACTGGGTTGTTTTCAATGTGTTTATATTTCTTTGGGCTTTAGACTGGATTGTCAGGTATGAGATTAAAAGTATTTGGGCTGAAACAAAGGGTTGGGCTTGTTTGTAGGTTCTCGGCCCATCTCTTTTGGGTATAAATGATATTTATCCCAGATTTTGTTCTCATTCATTCAAAAACACTTTCATATCTCAAACCATTCAGCCGAAAATCTCACAAACATAAGCTAAATCACACTCCATTGTATTTGGTGTTCTTTTGATCGTGTTACAGGTATTGAGTTGTTTTAGGGTAAATTGTTGGAAGTTTATGGAGTTTCGTTGCAGGAATAATGAAGATTTCGGTGACTTGGAGAAGACGACACACATTCCAAGAAGAAACCCAAAGGGTTCTCCGTCCCGAGCTGTCAAGGAGTTCTCGGTTGACTTTCGTTGACCGAGATCTCCAGGCCTTGACCGAGAACTCATGTTCTCAGGTTGACTTTCGTTGACCGAAAACGCTGGAATTAATCGAGAACTCATGTTCTCGGTTAATCTGGACAGAAAACACTTGTCTTGTCGACAGAAAATTGTTTGTGGACCGAGATCAATTGTGATACTATTATTTTATTTTCCTTTTGGTCCACCAAATGTGATCTTGTCATCATTGGCCCCTCATGTCTTAAAAATGACTAATTTGCTTTAAAATATAACTATAGTCAAGTTTATATTTACTAACTTGATTCGTTTGGTGCAGAAATGGCTGATCAGGCTCCGTTAAAGTTTGTGGACACACATAACATAGTTGGACATTTGTTTGATCCACCACTGGCCCACAAGGAATTCAATTCTATGATCGTCGGCCTCAACACTTGCAGGATTTCTCACGCATTATGAGAAAACCCTGTTATTTGCAGAAAGATGGTCACTGATTTTTGGAACAATGCCTCAATCAATCCACGAGTAGCAGATGGAGTTGTGTCAATAGACTCCAAAGTGCAGAATAAGTCGGTCGTCAACATAGAGGCCATTATAAGGGATGTGCTTCTGTTTGGTGATCAACCTGATCACCCGACAGAATACGCTGCTACTGCTGTCTCTGAGATTCTTACCAGGATGGGTTATGAGGGTACTTATTCTCCAGCAATCAAGAAACTATTTCATCCATACTGGAGGTTTTTGATACACACGTTCTTCACATGCGTGTCAGGAAGAAAGGGGGGATCTGACGAGATCAGTCATACTCAGATGTCTGCTATTGTTGCTCTGATCATGGATTGGAATTACAACTATTCCAAGTTCGTTTTTAATGAAATGATGAGCAATCTGAAAGGGAAGAAGAAATAGATGTTCCTCATGTATCCCAGATTTTTGCAAATGATTTTTGACTCACACTACACTGACCTTGTCAAATATGCTGATACTTTAGATATGAAGTCAATGGGACCCAACACCTTTGGGTTAATGAAGCAGTCCAGGAAAGGCTCCAAGATTGTCTATCAGGGTCTCAATGCTCTTGAAAAGTTTGGTAAACTTGCTGAGACTGAAGTTGTACCAGTTACAGCTCAAGTTGCCGAAAAACATGTGACACCTGTTCAAGGGCGGTCTGCTGCCTTTGAGATCAGTTCAGATGAAGAAGAAGAGACAGAACACCGTGAAAAGGATATTGCTCTGACTGATCAGCAATTAAGAGATTTTGAAGCCTTCAAAGAATTATTACAGTCAACCGCTCTGAAGCCTCCTCAGGCAGTTGTTGTAAATGAAGAAGTTGATATCCCTGAGGAACCAGCCGCTGATCTCATTCCACGAAAGCGTAGAAAGAAAGATCCGAGATCGGGCGTGCTGGTTCGTGAAACTGAAACAACAACCACAACACCAGCAACAATCACAACAACTAGCCTACAACAACAATCACAACCTGAGTCACAAGCTCCAGAGACTCAAGTTGAACCATGTTCATCCTATGCAGAGCCACTGACTCAAGATCAGATGCTTGATGACATTGCTCGTGATTTTGATTTTGAGTCAGATATTCCATCCACTTATGAGGCTACTATGCCATACACTGATGTTGCTTCTGGATCTTCTGGCCTATCTAATCTGGGTCAGTCAAGCTCAAATGTTTCCGAAAAGGTTGCTCAGATTCTGGCTATGCAAGAAAGATATTTGCAAGATAAAGGCAAGGGAGTGGTGCTTAAAGATGTTCCCGTTGATGTGCAAGCTCTTCAACGTAGAGTCTTTGAACTTGAACAAGATTCTATCGTGAAAGATGTGCGTATTCAAGAGCTGGAAGCCAACAATTCTGATAAAGACTCCAAGATCAAAGAGCTTCAGTCCAACATGGGAGAGTTAACTGCCGTTTATCTAGACCTCCAACAAAAGCTTGTTCAAAAGTTTGGAGATGAATTCAAGAGCAGTGATGATAAAACCTCAAAGATGCCCAACGTTGATCAAAGTGGTAGCTCTACTGTTCGTCAGGTTGAAATTATAGATGAATCTGAGACGCTGAAACAGTATCTATCTGAACCTCCACTCACCAAAGAAAAGTCTAATAGAATTCAGAAGAAGCTGCTGGTGATGAAAAACTCCAATCAGAATGTTGAATCATCCAATCACCCAGACAGATTCGTTGTTACTCTTCAAAAGGATTTTTCGGATAAATATGGAGATCGTTCTAGAGTTGTGTCATGGGGTTTTGATGCTGAAAAGAACATGTGGTGGGTTAAACGGAAGTCCGGTACCATTGAGTACTATAATAAGATGAAAGACTTTGGTTCTTGGACTAAGGTGGATCTCAGTGATTTGATAAACTCCCCATTCCACAATCCAACAAACGATAAACGTGGTAGGGATTTCTGGAACTTTCTGAGAAATCAAGTTGATCAAGGCTTTCCAAAGATGCCAACTGCAGAATCGTTCTTGAAGAAAGCAAAAGGGGTCGTGGATCCAAAGACAGGAAAGACAATGGTCAATGTCATGTGGCCTACTACAAAGAAAGTCACTCGTATTCCTGTGCCTAAAACTATTCCAGATGGTACTCTGGATAATATGAGATTCTGGATGTATGACAGTGAAACTGCTACTGTGGTTGTACGTCTGCAGAAGGGCAAAGGGCAGTATAGATTTGTTGACCCATGAGATCTGCTGAAGCTTGGAGAGAAAGACATCAAGACACTCAGTACATTTAAGATAATTGCCGACCCGATTTTTGAATCGGCCGCAAAAGAATATACAAGCATGGTGGCCTCTATTATCAGGTGCAAATTTTGGGCAGGTGCTTTGAAAGACGCTGATAGTGATTATATGGAGCATGTTTGAGAACCAAGCTACAAACCAAGGGGGAGATTGTTGGGCCCATTTATGTGGTTTGTACTTAGTCTGTTTGTTTAACTTGGTTGCTTATGTAAACCAAGATCCATTTGGATCTCGGTGGGCTTTTGGTTAATATTGGGCTTGAGTGGTTAGTTCCCTATATATATAGAATGCATTATATAGGGTTAAGGGTTCATTCACTGGTGTCTTGGCCGTCTAGGGGTTGTTCTAGACGAGTTTTGTATTAATAGTGCTTAAGCACCCGACGTATAATAATACGTGTGTTTTGAAGCCATTCGTGTGTTTTACGTGTTTGTGTTTACTTGGGTTCTTGAATCATCTAGTGATGGAATTCCACACCAACACCTAGATTGTTGATATCATAATTGTAGTGATCCAGATTCGGGACTTACACTCCCGGGGCGATGGGGATCTGGAAATAACCGGAAAAGCCATCAAGGAAACAAGAGAACTGCTTCCCTGACAAACGCTCAAGCATCTGATCGATGAATGGAAGCGGGAAATGGTCCTTTCGTGTGGCCTCGTTAAGTCTGTGGTAGTCGATGCAAACTCGCCACCTTGTCACGGTCCGTGTCGGTATGAGTTCATTCTTTTCATTCGTGATAACTGTCATACCGCCCTTTTTAGGGACCACCTGGACTGGGCTAACCCATGCGGAGTCAGAGATCGGAAAAATCAAACCAACATCAAGCAACTTAATAACCTCCTTTTTAACAACCTCCTGCATGTTCGGGTTAAGCCTCCTCTGCGGCTGCACCACAGGTTTAAACTCGTCCTCCATAAAGATTTTATGCGTGCAGAACGACGGGTTTATACCTTTGATATCCATAAGCTTCCATGCGATGGCATGCTTATGAGATTTCAGAACAACCATCAACTTCTCCTTCTCCTCCGTCTCCAAACTCGAAGAGATGATGACGGGAAGTTGAGACCCCTCCCCTAAAAATGCATACTCGAGATGAGATGGTAAATCTTTCAGATCTAAAGATGGAGGGTTCTCAACAGATGGTTTCTCAATCGGAAACTCTCTCTCTCTTCAACCGCTAGGACATCAGAAAAAATATGGGAACTCATGATCGGCTCGTGTCCTCCTAACTCAGGCAACTACTGCCCCTCCTGCTGCTCCATATCAAAATCGAATATTGTCATCTCGACTAACTAATTCTCCACATCGATGATTTGAGTTTCGGATGCGTCTCTCTCGCAGAACTTCGTAAGATAATCACCTACATGCGTCATGAAAGTATCGATGAAGTAGAGAGTGTCATCCTGCTGTTGAGTATGTCTCATCGATTTCTGCACGTCGAATGTGACCGTGTCATCATGAACTCGAAGAGTCAATTTGTCATCGGCAACATCAATGAGAGCACGTGCAGTGGCTAAGAACGGATGGCCGAGGATGAGCGGGACGTTCGAGTCCTCATCCATATCGAGAATGACAAAATCGACCGGGAAGATGAATTTTTCCACCTGCACCAACATGTTCTCCACAATGCCCCTTGGGAACTTCACAGATCAGTCTGCCAGCTGGATGCTCATTCGGGTGGGAAGCAGCTTTCCCACGTTAAGTTTGGCAAACACAGAGTAGGGCATGAGGTTAATGCTTGCACCGAGGTCGGCCAAAGCATTGCTAACATTAAGATTACCAATCAAGCAAGGAATGGTAAAGCTGCCCGGATCTGTCATCTTCCTAGGAAGCTTGTTCTGTACAGCGGCAGAACACTCCTCACTAAGAGTAATAGTCGAAAGCTCCTCAAGTTTCTTTTTATTGGTGAGAAAATCTTTAAGAAACTTGGCGTGTTTTGGCATGTTCGCGAGAGCTTCGATAAACGGAATGTTCACATGGAGCTTCTTAAGCATATCAAGAAATCTAGAGTACTGCTCCGAATCATTCTTCTTCACCAGACGACCGGGGTATGGCGGTTTAGGATTATAGACGTGCATCGGTTCCTGCTCAACCTGCTTCTCTTTCTCAACTGACGCACCACCTGACCATGAGGTACTTGCTGGGTCTCGCCTCTGGTTCACCTTGGCAGGTGGTGTCTCTAACTCCAACTCCTCATCGACTTCCTCCTCCTCTCTTGGTGCACTGCTAACAACCCCTCTCCCACTTCGGGTGGTCACTGCCTTGGTATGAGCATTTGGAAATGGTTTAGAATAGGTAGGATCGGGATTAGGGACGGTGTTACTAGGAAGACTCCCCGAGGGTCGTTGATCGATTTTTGCGGACAACTCACCAAACTTGGCCTCAAGATTCTGAAATGCGACCTGCTGCCACTTTATAAACGTCTCATGCTACAAAAGATTGGATTTTGTGTTGGCCTGATTCTGTAAGAGCTGATTTAACAATTGAGATTGGTTAGCCAATAGCTCCTCAATCTTGGAAGTATTATGTGGCACAGGAGAAGGTTCCGGGGCGGGTTCTTGGAACAGATTTTGGCGTTGCTAATAACTGGAGTTACCTACTCGCCAATTAGAGTTATTGTTTCGCCACCCGGAATTGACGGAACGGTTTTGATTAGTAAGAAAATCTACCTCATCCTGAGAATCAACGGGACAATCGGCTATCTCGTGATTTTTGTGACAAATCTCGCACTTTCGTTGCAGCTTTAAATCTCTAACCTCCTTCGTCAACACCTCCAACTGTGCCGACAGTCTCGCATTCTGATATACATGATGCACTCCATGGGATTCCGCGACGGCAACGGCTTTGGCAGTCGAAACGGACCTTCTACTCGGTGTATGCTGGTCCGCTAACGCTATGCTATCGAACATTTCTTCAGCCTCCTCTATGGTGAGCTTATCGAGCATGTTTCCTCCAGTGGCAATTTTGAACCGCTGTTGAGTTTCGGGGGTAAGACCATTATAGAATTTTTCAACCACAGCCCAATCGGATAGGCCATGTTGAGGACAACGGTTTAGAAGAGTTTGGAAACGCTCCCACGCAGAAAAATAGGACTCATCGGGGTCCATGTGAAATGAATGGATTTGCTCGCGGAGACGTCCGACCTTCGATGGAGGGAAATATTTTCTTAGGAACTTTGATTGAAGGTCGGCCTATGTGGCGATTGAGGCGTTTGGCAAAGATTCGAACCATGACGCAGCACGACCAGAAAGTGAGAATGGAAACAGCCTAAGATGAATGACATCGGATGAGATATTATTAATATTAAAAGTTTCGTAGATCCGAACGAATCGGGACAGGTGTCCGGGAGCATCTTCGTCATCCAAGCCGTGGAACTGAGCAGAATTGGTGATGGAATTCATGACGTGAGAGGGAATTTGCCAGTTTTGGTTATTAGTTGCAGCTGGTCAGACGATTGCAGATCGGGCTCCCACGATGCCATCGTTGGCTTTAGCATGAATGGTCTGTCTCGGTGGTGGTGGAACGACGTCCTCCATATCTATTCTAGGAGTAGGGACGTGTACCTGAATATCGAGTATAGAACTCACGCTAAGCTCCTTAAGTCTCTCGCTAAGATCTCTCTCGGGTTCTTCTGATGCGGAATATGGAGGTGATCCTTGTGAACGAGTATGGTGCATAAACTAAAAATTATTAAAAAAAATTGATTATTTATTTTATTTTTATTTATTTTTTTTTTTTTATTTTTTTTATTTTCCAAAAAAAACCAAACCTAAAGGCACAAATAGCAAGTAAAGGCACCTAAAGGCAACTAAAAATCAAATAAACAAATACACAGATCAGATAATCAACTCGGTTTAAACAAAGAATTTACTAGTGTCCCCGGCAACGGCGCCAAAAACTTGATGTGTGAAAAGCGTATATTATTAATAACCAAGTTTTACTGAATTCACCTAAAAAACACACAATCGGAAAGTGTACCGGTCGTTATGTAGCTAGCAAGTAAGAATGAATATCGAACCTAGGACACTATGAGTAAATGTTGGTGCATAGATGTCAGTAGTTCATATGTCAAATGTCTGTAATCGAGTCTGTAATATTGTTTATGTAATTGTTTGTGTAAAAGCGAAGTTGTTGACAAGTTCGCTTAGGCGAACTTGTTAACCAAGCGAAGTTGTTGACAAGTTCGCCTAGGCGAACTTGTTGAACGAGCGAAGTTAAGGACAACTTCGCCTGAGGCGAAGTTGTCGTGTATTTAAATAGTTTACGGGTTTACTGTTGAAGGTTAATCAGAAAATCAGTTGTTAGAGTTTTAGTTGATCGATTTGTTATTTACGTGTATTTTCAGTGAGTCTATTGACGTGTGAACGAGAGTCTGTAAGTTACACGGTTTGAGTTATCAATATAACGTGTGGTTGTTCGTATCGTGTGTACGTGTGTTCGTGAGCTAATATTCTACGTCCGTAACGATCTACACAGGGATTCCGCACCTGTGTATATCGGGATATCTCGTGTGATCCGTCCAGGGAACCTACAATTGGTATCAGAGCTTTTGCTCGATTGTGTGGTTCGGGATATTCACGCGGGTGTAGAATTCGTCTCATTTCGGGTATTACCGGGACGAGTTTGTGGTGTTTTTGCTCATTCTAGCTTCCTACCAGTGTGTTTAAGCTTTTAAACCGTCAAAATCGTCGTTAAAATCCGATTTTCAGATCTGCAGAAAGTTTCAGTTCGTCAGGCGAAGTTGCTGTTCATCAGGCGAAGTTGCCGTCAGGATTCGTAGGGTTTCAGCGAAGATATAAGGAGAAGCGAAGTTATTCACAACTTCGCCTACCTCCTCAACTTCGCCTAACTCAGCGAAGTTCTTCTCAAGTTCGCCTAGTTCAGCGAAGTTCTCTTCAAGTTCGCTTACTTTCTAAGTTCGCTTATCCTAAGCGAAGTTATTCTCAACTTCGCCCAGTTACGCGAATTTAAGAAGGATCCAGCGAAGTTATTACTTAAGCGAAGTTATACTTAACTTCGCCTACAGTACTGTTTCGAAGAAATTTTTCTAACTTCGCCCTTTTCAGAATTTTTCGGGTTTCTTAGTCTTCAAGAAGGATGTCGTCAATCAACATTTCAGAGCTTGTCAAGATGGAAGTTGAAGCGGGGTCAGCTACAAAGGCCCCAAGGTTGCTGAAGGGAACCGATTTTGTCGCGTGGAAGGATCGGTTCATACAATATGTTAAGTACCAGGATGCAAAAATGTGGGTATGCATCCAAGATGGATATATTCCACCGATCATGGAGTATGAGGGTCGAGACCAAATCAAGAAATACAGTAAAATGGAAGAAGAGGAGAAGAAGATGTATGAAGCCGAAAGCAAGGCTCATGCTGCAATCACAATGGCTCTTCCACAGGAGATCCTCCATACTTTCAGAAAGTATACATCAGCTAGAGAGCTTTGGGAAGCTCTTAAGAGCAGATTCGAAGGAAATGTAGGCATTCGGGCCTCAAAGATAAAGCTGCTTAAAACTCAATTTTCAGTCTTTAAGTACTTAAAGAACGAATCTCTTGATGATATTATCACTCGATATTATCTTCTAATGACTGAATTGAGTAACTACTCCATTTCCTACCGAGAAGAAGAGATTGTGGAAAAACTTCTCAATGCTCTTCCACCAAAATGGGAGATGTATACTGTACTAATGAGGGAAGACAAGGACTTCCCTACTTATGATCTTGAAACCACTGTCAACAACCTCAGAACTTTTGAGCTTAATATGGTAAGAAAAGAAACATCTATGGATCAGGTTCAAGATCCAGGCATGTACGGTGCGAAAGTGAACTCCAATACAAGTTCAAAGACTGACTCTGCCGCCTACTACTCGAAAGGTGAGTCGGGTGCCAATTCTTCACAAGAGGGGCATGTGTCAGTAAACACAAATGGGGATGTTTGCTTTGTTGCGGGTGGATCAAGTGGTACTCAACAGACAGCAAGCCAGAGTAGTGGATCTTCAAATTCCTCAAGCAATAATTACACTAAGATGCCAATGAGCGTCAAATCTGCTGAAGAGCAGTTTGGCCTCTATGCTTCGTTTATTGCTTCATATGAAAACTATATTCAAGGAAAGGTGGTTGATCCAGCGATGCTAGATGAAGACTACGACCAGATCGATGCTGATGATCTGAAGGAGATGGATTTACAATGGCAGATGGCCATGATAGTGAGGAGAGTGAAGAAGTTCATGAGAAAGACGGGGAGAAAGTTTATTGGTGGCAGGCCAGGGTTCGACAAGTCTAAGGTGAGGTGCTATAACTGTCAACAAAACGGGCACTTTGCCAAAGATTGCAGAAACGAAAGAGTTGAACGTGGTCAGGGCCGGTCTACACAGCACACTGGGAGTACTAAAGACGTCAATGCCATGCTGTCCAGAGAAGCAGGTGAATACAACTGGAACCTGCATTTGAATGAAACTGGTGAACAGGCAAATATGGCTAAGGTTGAGAGTGAAGAACATGAGAAGACTACCGGAGACGAGAAAGCTACTGGTAAGGAAAAAGCTTTCATGGCAGATAACAATGATCAAGTCTCCGAGGTAAGTTCTAAATCTGTTTGTACTAAATGCGAGAATTTGTCTGAGCAACTTGCTACAATAACTGATCAGTATGTTCGTTTAGATGCTGAATTTAAAACTCTTAAAGAAGATCATCACTTTACAAAAGCAAGAGAAAACAGTTACAAAGTTAAAATTAAAGCGTGTGAAAAAGATGTTAAAAGCTTAAAAACTAAACTTGCTGAAAAAATTGAAGTTATTGATCTTAGTTATGAGGTTTTAGAAGAAAAGACTAAACTGATTGCTGAACGAGAAAAGCAGATTGCTGACCACCAGGTGAAAGTGGTGGAACTAAACCGAAAACTGGAGCAGTTCCGAAATTCCTCAGCTATTCTTGATCACCTTGTTAGTGATCAAGGTACCTCTACAAAGAGAGGAGGAATTGGTTATCACGAGGTTCCACCACCGTATAACCACAATTACACTTTTAACCCTAGTGTACAGAAATCTACTGATTTTGAAGTTCCTCAGACAGTTCCAATCAAGGTTACGATTCAGAACCAAGTGTTAGTAGTGGCGAAACGAGTTCGCCTGTTTCAAGTGTGAATATTTCTGTTACGAGTCCAGTCTCATCGGATTCGGATAAGTTGTCCGAATCGGGTAAGACAAAAGAGAAGGTGGTGTTACCCACTAGTGGAGAAAAAGATAAAACTTCTAAAAAGAGTACTCCACTCAACCCGTACGTCCCACCTTATGTGAGACGAACGGCCGGTAACACTGCCTCGACATCCAAAACAACCTTCAAAAAGAAAATGGATTACAGGTGTTGTTTTAGATGTAATAAGTTAGGACATCTTGTTGCAGATTGTCCTCTGACGCCTAAATTCAGAGGCGTGAGGCCTATTAAAACTGAGCACAAGGCTAATGGTAAGTTTAATACTGTTAAAAATGAAAACCCTTTAAAATTCCGAAATGTAACTAATTCAGGTTTTCACAGAAACAAACCTCAGTTTAACAATGCTAATCACCAAACTGTAAGATATAATACTTTCAACACACATAGGTTTGGAAGGTCTCACTCTCAATTCCCAATGAGATATCCTACTAGGACTGACAAGAATTATCCAAATGCTAACTTTGGAAAGCAGAAGTACGGGATGTATAGATCCAAGACCAATTGGTCTTGGGTCCCTAGATTCTAATCATTTGCTTTATTGTGCAGGAACAGTTGAACAGGGCTGCCCACAGTCTTTGGATTGTAGATAGCGGCTGTTCCCGGCACATGACGGGCAACAAATACTTGTTGCACGACTTAAAACCTGTTCAAGGAGTGAGAGTTAGTTTTGCTGGTGAAAGTGGAGGAAGAATTACTGGAAGAGGAACGGTGTCCAATGGGAAGATGACACTTGAGAATGTGAATTTTGTGGAGGAGCTGAAGCACAATCTGCTGAGTGTGTCGCAGATTTGTGATAAGGAGTATACTGTTCACTTCACGAAGAATGAGGCGATCGTGTTGAAGCCTGGTTTTCAGATACCAGACGAGTGGATAGTGATGAAAGCTCCACGTGATACAAATACTTATGTGATGGATATGAGGTCTACTGAAATGGCCACGGGTGAATCATGTTTAATGACAAAATCAAGCGAATCAGAATCCGAACTATGGCACAGGAGAATGGGGCACATTCATCTTCGAAAGATGAACCACATTGTCAAAAATGGGCTTGTGATGGGCGTTCCCTTGAAAAGTTTTAACTTTGAAGACAAATGTATTGCTTGCAAGAAGGGAAAGCAACACAAGAAATCCCATCTCACCAAGAAGGTCAACTCAATTGCCAGTACTCTAGAACTGCTTCACATGGATCTCTTCGGTCCTGTGAATGTACAAAGTCTAGGAGGTACTTCTTACTGCTTGGTGATCACTGATGACTACTCGCGATATTCGTGGGTATATTTTCTGAAATCGAAAGATGAGACGGCTCAAATGGTGAAGAATTTGATTACTAAAGTTGAGAACGTCATGAGTAAAACAGTTAAGTTCATCAGAAGTGACAATGGGACGGAGTTCAAGAACTTTGAAATGGAGATCTTCTGTCTTCAGAAAGGAATTGAACATCAATACAGCGCTCCGTATACTCCGCAACAGAATGGGGTGGCTGAAAGGAAGAACCGAACTTTAATTGAAGGGGCCAAGACTATGCTGGCAGATTCGAAGCTTCCTGTGATGTTCTGGGCTGAAGCGGTTGCTACAGCCTGCTATGTTCTGAATAGAGTGTTAACCGTTAAGAGACTTGGTAAAACTTGCTACGAGCTTATGCATGGAAGGAAGCCCAACTTGAGTGGTCTTGAACCATTCGGGTCCCCTTGTTCGATCTTGAAGACAAACTCTAAATTTGGTGAAGTAGCCGATGAAGGAATCTTAGTCGGTTATGTTGTTGGTACACCCAACAGGAGTGTCTTCAATACTTCGACTTGCAAGGTGGAGGTGGTGTGTAACACTGACATCACAAGTTACCAACCGCCAAAACCTAGCAATGGACCTGCTGAGCTTTTCGACTATGTTAAGCTTTTTAAGTCGTTTAACGTACCGGATTTGGAGATTTCTGAAGAAGAAGAAAGAGCTGCGACGAAGATGATACTCGATGAGGAAGAAAATTTATTACAAAGACAGCTGATTGATAAGTGTCAACCTTCCTCATCAAACACTGTCGGTACCCCTGCTGCCTCAACTGAAGAAGAATTTATCAATCCTTTTCACTCTCAGCATGAAACAACCATTGATGAGATCTCTTCTAATTTGGAAGATAATTTGCATGTCGGTTTTGTTCCGACCACGAGAATTCATAAAGATCACCCTTTGGATAATGTGATTGGTGATGTGTCCTCAGGTGTACAAACGAGAAGTAGCTTGAATGAACATACCTGTGTTTATACAAGCATTAAGGAGACAGGAATAATCGATGAATGCCTGTATACCTGTTTTATAAGCCAGATTGAACCGAAAAATTATCAAATGGCTTTAAAGGATAGCTCGTGGGTCGAGGCCATGCAAGAAGAGTTGGCTCAATTCGAGAAGATGGAAGTTTGGACTTTGGTTGAAAAACCAAAGAATGTGCATGCGATAGGCACAAAATGGGTGTTCAAGTGCAAGAGAGATGATAAGGGGATCATTATAAGAAACAAGGCGAGGCTTGTCGTGAAAGGTTTTAATCAACAAGAGGGGATTGATTATAACGAAGTGTTTGCTCCTGTCGCCAGGTTGGAAGCCATAAGATTGTTCTTGGCGTTTGCTGCTCATGAAAAGATGAAGGTATTTCAGCTAGATGTGAAGAGTGCGTTTTTGAATGGGATAATTGATGAGGTTGTGTATGTTGAGCAACCTCCGGGTTTTCCTGACCCAGACTATCCAGATCACGTGTACAGGTTGAGCAAGGCGTTGTATGGATTACATCAGGCACCTCGTGCCTGGTATGCAACTTTATCAGATTACTTGCTCGAGAATGGTTTTGAAAGAGGGAAAATTGATAGCACGTTGTTCTTCAAAAGAGATGGAAGCGACATCCTGCTGGTTCAAGTCTACGTGGATGACATAATATTTGCTGCATCAAAAGTCTCCATGTGTCAGGAGTTTGAAGCTGTCATGAAGAAAAGGTTTGAAATGAGTGCTATGGGTGAACTAACTTTCTTTCTAGGATTGCAGGTTGATCAGAGGAAGGACGGGATGTTCATTCATCAAACGAAGTATGTTCATGATGTGCTCAAGCGCTTCAAGATGGAGGATAGTTCTCCATATGATACTCCAATCTGCGTCAATCACAAATTGGGTGCTGAAGTAGACGGTGATGCAGATGTGGACCCAACTCAATATCGGGCGATAATAGGTTCTTTAATGTACTTAACTGCATCTAGGCCTGATATAATGTTTGCTGTTTGTCTTTGTGCACGTTTTCAGGCAAATCCAAAAGAATCTCATTTGAAAGGTGCAAAGAGGATACTGCGGTATCTCAAGGGCAAGCCGAAGCTGGGGTTGTGGTACCCGAGAGGAGGAGACTTGGAGCTGGTCGCTTACACAGACTCTGATTATGGAGGGTGCAATCAGAGTCGGAAGTCAACAACTGGAGGATGTCAGTTTCTTGGTGGAAGATTGGTGTCGTGGCAATGCAAGAAGCAGACTTCAGTCGCAATCTCAACCTGTGAGGC
Organism: Bidens hawaiensis; assembly: GCF_021521415.1. NCBI lineage: Eukaryota > Viridiplantae > Streptophyta > Magnoliopsida > Asterales > Asteraceae > Bidens > Bidens hawaiensis. The sequence goes on from NW_027495247.1 coordinate 252,823, forward strand.
AGAATACATGGCTGCATCCAACTGCTGCTCTCAGGTTCTTTGGATACAACAACAACTGCGCGACTATGGTCTGAATTTCTTACTTACTCCTATTTGCATTTATAACACCGCGGCTATCTCAGTAACTAACAATCCCGTGAAACATAGTAAAACTAAACACATTGACATACGTCATCATTTCATACGGGATTGTGCTGAGAAGAAACTGATAATTCTTGAAAAGGTGGATACGCTTGATAATTTCGCTGATTTATACACTAAAGCGTTTGAGAAATCCAGATTTCAAAACCTTATTGAACTGAATGGGATGATCAATCCCGAGTAACCATGCTTTTCTTGTGTTATTTAAAAAAAAAAAAAAAAACGTCACTAATCGCTTAAAAATATGTCGGTTACATCAGTTTGAAGGACTTGTCTTCGGATATGTTTTGGTCCTCATTTTCTACTTGTAGATTTTGAGGATAGCCATTAACCAGATTACTGATAGTGACCGGGGCGGTTTATGATGAATTTTTTCATTCTTTCGCTTAAAATTAGTCGATCATACTTAGTTAGAAGGACACATACTAGTATGTGGTCGGTCCAGCTGATCCATTGGATCTTCGGGATAGCCGTTTACATGAAGACTTTGTTTTGGTCGGGGCGATTAATGTTAAAATTTTTTTAAGGGAAATGAAATTATTTTTCAAGTCTGTTACTTCGTAAGAAGTTCGTTAGCTATGTTAAACGGAAAATTGATCCAACCTTGGAAAATGATAGTATACTAATTCTGTGTGCTTAGCTAGTGAAGTTATTAGGCTTAAAAGGCTTTAGGACAGTCATTGTATGTCATGGTAACTTTTTATGGTGCGTAAAAGTAGATGTGATACAAACTAAATTTACTTGATTTTACGTGGAAACTCCTTAAGAGTTTTGCGTGTCTTCATATATATCTTTCCGAATGATAGGCAGAAAAGCGATTACCCAGTCATACACGAGCCCATGTGTGTTCTGATTCCCGTGAAGATAGCATTTCAAGATACTGCAGTGATCCAGATTCGGGACTTGCAGTTAATTTCTACTTTGAAGTCTATATTTGTTCAAAAAAAAAAAAAAAAAAATATTTGAAGTTATTAAAACATTTTAGAGATGACGAAATATCAAGACTTCTCAATCTAAGAGTAAGAAGAAGAACGGGAAACAGATGAAGAGTATTTACAGTTTAATCAGACACTATGGGTCGAAGTCAATTCGGGGTGACTTGGGGAAAGCCAAATACGCTTTGAGGATAGATAGGAGGCATCAATATTTCTGAGTTGTTGCCCACTTAAATTTTGAGGCATAATTGAACCTAACTCGTATCACAGAAACGATGAAAACCATCTTAAGTATATTACCTGCTTACAACCTGTCTCTATATGTCATAATACAGCTAAACACGGATCTATGTGACAGTCACGTAGTTAGTATGATTCCTGTTCGGATCTTTTCTAAAACGTAGCAGTCCCTATCGAGACTGAAATTTGATCCCTTATGCTTTAAATTTTTAAGTTTTTGTACTTATATAGTTTTATGATTTTTAACTGGTTACTTAGAATTGATCAAGTTATTTAATTCTTAAAGGAAAATTTATAACTTAATTGACAACTGTTAAAATTTTAAGGGTTAAATTTTGAAATTTTAGGCGATGTTGTTGAACAGGCGAAGTTGTGAATAACTTCGCCTAGGCGAAGTTATCCGTAACTTCGCCTGTACAACAGATCCCCTATATAAGGGATACTTAAGGTCAAACTGTTCATCAGTTTTTTCGAAATCCAGTGAACTTATTCACAATTATCCGGCGAACATATATCTGTTCCGGCGAACTTGTTCTTTCAACCTTTTACGTGTTATTTATTCCGATTTTCACACCGATCAAAGGTTCGAGATGTTGTTTTAACATATATTACAAGTTCCTTCATGCTAATCAAGGGTCGTTTCGACCCGGTTATTAACCTCGAACCATCGGTTTTGAAACCGATTTTCATAACCTGTGTTTTTACGTGTTGAACACTATACTGATCGTCAACATGTCCTTAAAACTTGTGGTTAAGAGTTCTTAATCGTCTAAACTAGCCGAATCATCAACTGCACGTTGTTCCATGAATCTCACTGTCGCCGATTCAGATTCAGGCGAAGTTAGGGTTTAGGCGAAGTTATCCGTAACTTCGCCTGGAGCTTAAGTTCGCCTGAGGCGAAGTTATCCGTAACTTCGCCCGAAGCTTAAGTTCGCCTGAGGCGAAGTTATCCGTAACTTCGCCTGAAACTTAAATTCGCCTGAGGCGATGTTGTGATGAGGCGAAGTTAACATTATCTTCGCCTAGATCATTTTACTTATTATTAATTAGACGAACTTAAAGCTGAAGCGAAGTTGTTCCCAACTTCGCCTCAACTTTAACTTCGCCTATACAGAGTTTATCACAACTTCGCTCATGGTAACAAAGCGAACTTGTGCTATGTCTTTGTGTCGTTCTAACTTGGTTAGTTTGTTGCAGATATGGCTGCGATAGCGGGTGCTGGAGGTGCAGGAGGAGACGACGGTGATAACCAACGTCAATTTTTCCCGGGTCACAATATGTACATCACTCTTGACCCGGAGGCGAGCGGTGTGGACGACTACCGCGAGATTATCACTTTCCTCCTGCGCTCGAGGATCTTTCATGCGATCACAAACACTCTGCCGATATCTCTGCCGAATATCGAAGATTTCTGGCAGACGGTAGAATATGATTGCCATATTGAGCCCCCGGTCATGAGAGCGACGGTGAACAATCAACAAGTTCAGTTCAATTCTGAACAGATCCGGGTGGCATTACAGTTTGGTGAGGCGACTCGAGACGATCCTACAGAGTTCGTAGCTCCTTTTTGTGATGGAGCATTTCTTCGAATGGGCTACTCTGGTCCATTAGGAGATACCCAGAGGAGGAAGGGTTTCCTTCTAGACCAGTGGCGCTTCCTCATGCACGTTATGATCGTGTGCATGTCGGGGAGGAAGGCGGGCACAGATGGTATGGGTGCGACCATGCAGTCTGCCATGACTGCACTGACCTATAACAAGCGTTATAGCTTCAGTCAAATGGTCTTTTATGAGATAGACAGACAAAGACGGGCGATGTCCCGGGAGCGGTTCTTAATGTACCCACGGTTCATCCAGATGATATTGAACCATGTCGCTCCGGCTCTACCTCAGAGACGCCCGATTAGGTACGTGGAATCGGTGAGCAAACGTATCTTTGCTCAATGCCGCACGTCAAGTGCGAGGAGCAATCCTGAACGTCGTCCCAGGCATACTCCACTATTTGGGTTTTTAATCAACCCAGAGTATGTTCCTGCCGGTGGGGACGAGTTCAGAGATCCTCAACCGCAACAGGCAAGAGCAACTCAAGCTGTACCTGCTCCTGCTGTGCCTGTTGTATCAACTGCTGAGGATATAGACCTTGACGCTGTTTTTGGAGGTCAAGATTATTTTGACATGGATCAAGTTGAAGAGGTGCAAGTCTCAGCTGCACAGGGTTCGGGTGTGAGTGCTACTAGAGCAGCTACGTCGATGGCTGACTCATATTTGGATGAGATTATGGATGAGGGGAGACGGTTGATGGTGTCTCGAGAAAGAATGTTTGGGAAAAGAAAGAGAACGGAGGATGATGATGAGTCGGAAGAAGAAGAAGACATACATAAGCTGATTAGAAGATCAAGACGGGAGAGGACAGGTGCTGGCATGGGAGCTGGAGAGACTTCAAGGACTGTACGATTTGCTTCGGCCGCACTGTCTGGTATGTCCATTGTTCCTTCTTCTGTACAGGTGACGAGTACAAGCGCTGCGGATGTTTCCGTAGTGGCTACATCAACGGCTGGCATTCCATCCACCGCTACCATCCAGACGTCGATTACGGAGATCGTGTCACTACCACCTCCAACGCTTACTCAATCAGTGGTAGCTGCTCGTTTTGTGGAGTCAACGGTCGTTACTGCTGCAGGGTTATCAGGTATGGTACCACCTGCGGTTACGCCTGCTTCTGGAGTCTCGCCTTCGCCAATGTCAGATTCAGAGAGGATAGCTTCACTAGAGCGGATCGTGGCAGAACAATCGATGACTATTCAAAGCCTAGTGGAAGCAAATCAACTACAGGCATCCCTCCTGGTTGAGCATGGGAAAATCACAGATGCCTTGAAGGAGTTCTTGGCATCTCAGGGGGAGATGAGCTGTAAGGGCGACGAGCTCAGAACGAAGAAGAGGAATGACCGAGACGATGATCCCAATGCATCGAAAGATGCAGGTGGTGAGCTGCCAAGAACTTCTGAAGCTCTTGGTACTTCCACAGCTGAGGGGGAGTCTACTGACGTGGCTGGTGGTTCTGGTGATGATGTGGTGTTAGTTGAAGATGATGTGATTGATGTGCTGAAGGAGCTTGATGATGACATGTTCAGTGATGAGGTGTTGTTCGATGAAGATGTGCTGCCGAGTGATATGATTGAGAAGATCGGTGAGCAGATTGTGATTGAGAGTGGAATAGAAGAGGGGGAGATAGTAGAAGAAGGAGTTGAACACGAGATCCCTGATGTAGAGAAAGCCGATGTGAGTGCTGAGATGGATGAGATTGAGTGGGAGGAGCAGCCTAGGTGGAAGGAAGGCTGTGCTCATTGGTTTATCAAGACCAAGAAGCCTGCTGTTCCAGCCATGTTCAAGAAGAGTTATAACATCAAAGGCTATGCTGAGTCGAAGAAGGGAATCATCTGTTGGATATATGATGATCAGATCAAGTTGTTTGTGGTAAAGCGTTATGATGGTATTCAATACTTCAAGAGAATGTTGAGATCTCTCAATACGTTGCCGGAATGCGAGGTGAAGGATTTGGCCAGGTTGGGCCTGATAAACAGAAGTGACAACAATATGGCAAGAATGATTGAGAAGATTGTGTGGAAAGAAGGCATAAAAGATAAAAAGTTTGAACTATTAAAGCCACAAAAGGGAAAGCTCGTGGAGGATACAGAGAGGGGATTGAGAGCAGATGGCAAGCCATGGATGGTGATGAAGTACAAACCGATCCGATGCATCAAGGAGGTTCCAATGAAGACTATGCCTCAAGATGTGTTGATGAATCTAAAATGGTGGTACGTAGACTGCCAGACTGCTGAAGCCGTGATGGAAGATGAAGACGAACAAGAAGTGCTGAGGGTGTATGACCCGATGCATCTTGTTAACTTATCGAAAGCTGATTTGCAAGCGTTGAATGAAAAGAAGATATTCTATATTCCTGCTTGGAAGGATGAAGCAAGGAAATATCAGCGAGTAGTCACGGTGTGTGTGAGAGAAGGAGTGCACGCTTAAAGATACAGGATTACGAGACAAGAGCTGAAAGATCAAGATATGAAGCTACTGCCAAGGGGGAGTCTGTTGGTGCATAGATGTCAGTAGTTCATATGTCAAATGTCTGTAATCGAGTCTGTAATATTGTTTATGTAATTGTTTGTGTAAAAGCGAAGTTGTTGACAAGTTCGCTTAGGCGAACTTGTTAACCAAGCGAAGTTGTTGACAAGTTCGCCTAGGCGAACTTGTTGAACGAGCGAAGTTAAGGACAACTTCGCCTGAGGCGAAGTTGTCGTGTATTTAAATAGTTTACGGGTTTACTGTTGAAGGTTAATCAGAAAATCAGTTGTTAGAGTTTTAGTTGATCGATTTGTTATTTACGTGTATTTTCAGTGAGTCTATTGACGTGTGAACGAGAGTCTGTAAGTTACACGGTTTGAGTTATCAATATAACGTGTGGTTGTTCGTATCGTGTGTACGTGTGTTCGTGAGCTAATATTCTACGTCCGTAACGATCTACACAGGGATTCCGCACCTGTGTATATCGGGATATCTCGTGTGATCCGTCCAGGGAACCTACAGTAAACTCTAATTATTAAACCTTATTAATTACTTATCTAGACTCTATTTTGATTTTTAGATTTTTTTTATATTAATTAAACTAATAATACTTAACTAATTAAGAATTAAACTAAAAATGAAATTTAATAAAAATTGGACTTTAACCAAACATGAGAAACGACTACCTAGGTAATGGAATCCTACTAGTTAAATTAATAGCTAACGAACTTGACTTGGTTAAAAAACAATATCTAAAAAAAATATGACGCTAAAGACCACTAAAGTACGCTAGATCGCCTCCCGGCCTCACCAACGACACCCTAGAACTCTAATGACATGTGAAGCTCAATTGTTAAAGGTTTGGATCACCTCCTGGTCTCACCTTACCTAATAATACTATGGTACCCCAGAACCCAAATCACCTCCCGGTCTCTTTGAATACAATATATATAAATATAAAAGGGGGTATTTTTAATTAATTGGAACAAGACTTGTATCACAATAATCTAAAAGGACCTAGGCTAACTCGCTCCTACGCAATTATTACCCAAACCCACAAAAGACAAAGATGGCACAACACTAAATTGCCTCCCGGCCTCTCTAGAGATAGAATAATAAAATCTAATCCGCTCTCTATAATTATTCCTACGATTTTTTCGATCATAAATCGTAAACAAGTTGAAACACAAATTAGACAACCTAATCATGCATCTAACAATCACCAATGACTATCAAACACAAGTGGAATAATTATTAAAGCAAAAATTGGATTCAATTACGCATATATATCATGAACAAACCAATTAAAAACTTTACCATAACACTAAATCAACCAACGTCAAATAAAAATTCGTCAAACCATCAATCTAATATAATACTCAACCAAAACCTAGGTAGTTTAATATACTTAGCTACTCATAAAAAAATATAAAACAAAAATAAAATATATGTTACAGTTCATAATTTTAAAAGTGTAACAAAAAAGTTTGCCTGTTGTTGACTTTTCCTTGGTTTGTCTATTTGGCCGTGAGTTCGAGTGACTAATCCTTTTTTTTCTCTTTTGCTTCCTTTCTCCGATGCCTCTAGATCTTTCTTTTTGACTTCCGACTTTGTTTCTTGATGGCGGCTTTGCTGCTTCTGTCTGACCTTGGTTCCTTTTTTCAAAGAAACCCAACGTGGGTTTTTATGTTTTGGTTGTTATCCTCTTCCATTATATTTTTTTTATAGTTATAATAATAATCATCTAGGTTTTTTTTTTCCTTTTAGCCCACAAAAAAGCCTATAGCCCACGAACTATTTACCAGCCCAAGAGTAATCCATGTCAGCTCCATTCGTCTACAAGTCCAACCAAATAAGAAAATAAGTAAACCATATTGATTCGTATAATTTAAGTTTAGCTTTCTTTCTTTTCTTTCTTTGTTTATACTTTATTTTAATTACTTGAAAGCGTGAATTATTGGCATTATGTAAACTTGGGTTTATTATTATTATTAAAATTACTATTTAAATACTCGGTTTCAAACTTAGTAAAAATTGCTCTAATTTAGCTCATTCTCTCTTAGAACCTTAAAAACCCACATATGAACCAATTAGGAGTATATACAATAAAAACCTGGCTCAAAATACTTGAAAGTATAGGAATATTTATATAATATTATATATATTTTTAGACCACATCAATCCTCAAACATCTAAAATAATATTTTGTGATGACGGGACAAATCCGACATGATGTTAAGTTTGTGTCTGACCGAACATGTATCACTCGCTTAAACTTGTTTTCATACCTTTTGACCCGTTTTGGATTTTCTCGAAACAAGTCCATCTTTTAACATGATTAAACTATATTATAACTCAAAAGTTTATAAACAAATAAAAACTGTAACTCAAAAGTTTCTCAGGATTTAACCGGCATTTCTTGGAAGCCTTCTCGTCATCCCGGTACGTTAAATCCTTAACTTTACTTCAATTTGCCATATCTTTCAAATTTGAGGGGCTAGGATGAAACATTTTTATATTATAACATAATACTTAAAAGCCTAACTCCTCCCCCCTAGCAGTCTGATCGGCAGCTTCCCAGCCCCCCCCCTTTTCGATTTTCTTCTGTACAGCCAAGGTTAAGGCATAAAACTTCAATTCAAGGTTAGTTTTATGTTTCCCCAAGTCTTTTACACCTTAATTGATCTTTATATCACGCGTATTGATCGTTAAATTGCGTGTTGTAGGCTTATCGGGTGGCTGTCAATTCTAACCTTTTCGGGACTGTTTTGGTTGAGGATTTTGCACAAAAAATTCTCCTAGGTATGTCTAGTATATCATACTTAAAAATCATGGTCATTGGTATTCGTTAAATTGGTCAACTAGTTGCAGTTTGAAAGATTGTGTTCGGTTGACTAGAATTGTTGATTGTTGCGTTTAACGCGAGGGTTGAAGTGATTAACGACCAATTCAGCTCGGGTGAATTTGGTTTGATGTACGGACTGTTGAAAAATAATTTTTATAAGTTATGGAGCTAAATTGGTTGTCGGTTACTCAAACGGGTCGGTACAATGCGCAATTGCATTTATTGAATAGTTAGTGTGTTGTACTTGCGAGTTACCGACCCATTTGACTCGTGTAGCGTCGTGTGGACTTGTTGGCTTTGAATTTATCATATTGGGTCCACATGGGGCTGCGTTGGATGTTAATGGCCTAAACGACTCTTAATCGCGCGTGTTAGTGTCACCTAGTGCTTCCGGGGGTAAATTGGGAATTCTTTATTCCTGGGAGTTTCTAAGGGTCGTGTTGGTGTATGTAAGGCCCCGGGGGCTGTTACGATTGAGTTTGATGAGGTCGAGGCTTTAAGTAACTCAAACCATGTTAGAACGTCTAGTAGGATAAACGAGTCCTTTCGATGTCATTAATAATGTTTGAATGTAAACCGACAGGTGTTTGAGTTTTGGGATTACTTAGGGGTCCTCTAGCTTGTGGTGAAATCGTGCCTTATGTCAGGTGAGTTCATGATGCCCCCTTTTTACTCTTTTTAAGATTTTGGGCTAGCATGCACACCTAAACAGTTTTGCTTGATGAATTGTATAAATTATTTCGGATGGGCTTACTTGTATAGGGTAGGCCTTGAGATGATATTATCATATGTTTGTATGTATTATTGTATGGCCAATATTTGGCGATGTTTAGTAGTCGTTATCGACTACGGATGTTACGTATGCCTACTTTGTGTTTGCATATGTTGGATGAGATGTTACGTATTTGGGTTGTACGTGTGCTCGACCCTGATGTTATTACTTGGATGATATGTATATCTATATATATAGGGATGTGATTATAAAAATGTTTATATATATATATATATATATAAGGATGATTATTTATTGATGATGATGGCCTAACTATTATATCCCATTTATTTTAAAAACTCTTGGAATGGCTATTACGAATCATTATTATATATGTTAATTAATAAAACTTGAACTCACTCAGCTCAGCCTGACTTTGTGTGCATGTTAGTATGAGTTTCAGGTTATGAGATGGATGCATTACCGCTTTGACGTGCACAGAGCTACTTGGACGGTGAAGGGCATGCTTATTCGGGAGTTTTAATAATTATAAACATTTCTCTTTTAACGTTTTATTAAATACAATTCAATTTGGTTTTGGACATAATTCCCGGGTTTAGGGAACTTGTTTTATTAGTTATGGTTTTCCGCTGAATTATTCTCTGAATTGGTTATTTTAATGGATTGAACTGTTTTCAAGTTTAAGTATTTTTAAAAGTATTATGGATGAATACCAACTGTAGGATTCCCGGGATTCGGAGTCTTACAAGTTGGTATCAGAGCCATGGTTCGAGGGATCTGAGCATCCCCGAATTCTTGGACTCGAACTGTAAGGGAAGAGACTAGTAAGTCCACCGCGAGTAGCTGCACGCCAAAAGGTAACTTTAATTGTTAGTCATTTCTTTGAATATTAAAATTTCCAGTATGTGATTAATTGTTTAAGTGTTAGATAGAATGCTAATGTGGTTAGGGGCAGGGGTGATTAGGACGGGCGGGTAAAGTAAACGACTATTTACACTTGATCAACGTCATTAGCAGTTTACCCTTACCTTACATGTTCTAAATGCCACTTGTACCTGACCGTGTTAAAATTTTGTCTTTGTACGGATAAGTCATGGTTAACACTCGTGCAGCTAAGAGAGGCCGTCCTAGTGTTCGTGGTCGTGGTCGTAAGCCATGTGCCAAAGCCGAGAGTGAGATCCCATCTTCCTAGCAGGAAGAAAACCCGATTCATGAGGAGGGGGATAACCCGCCTTAGATCCTACTAGGTGCGCGGCTATCGCGGACGAGGTTTACCAGGTGCTCCATAGCGCCATTCACGAGATCGTTGCTGAGGCCGTTAGGGCCATGGAGGAGTCGTTGGTCGGTAAGAGTTCAGGTAAGGAAAGAAAGGGTAAGGAGACGCAGGTCGAGGAGGAGGAGGAGGTGTATGTGCCGAGTGGGGATGAAGACGATGTGCGGACTATTAGTGTGTCTACCCGGGGTTGTTCGTACGGTGACTTTAAGAAATGTGATCCTCCTTCTTTCGATGGTACTAAAGATGCATTGGCAGCACATCAGTGGGTGAGGGAGATGGAGGCCGTTCTGAGAGTTAGTAAGTGCAAGGGGGATGACATGGTTACTTATGCTACTGCCTCGTTTCGTTCCGAAGCACTATGTTGGTGGGATAATCTGACGCAGGCCATGGATGATCGTTCAATTAGGAGGATGATGTGGGATGAGTTGAAGAAATTGGTTCTTGATCAGTTTTGTCCTCCACATGAATTGGATAAGATTGAACAGGAATTCTTGACCTTGGAGGCGGGTAGTATGACGCATCGGGAGTATACCATGAAGTTTAATAAGATGGCTCGGTTATGTCCCGATCTGGTTACTCCTGAGGCTAAGAGGATTAAGAAGTATGTGAAAGGTCTTCCGGTGGATGTTCGTAGGGGTGTGGTGACCACCAACATGAGCTTGTTTCACTTGGCGGTTACCCTAGCAGGCACGTTGTATGATCAGAGGGAGAAGTTACCGCTGGCCGAGACTAGGAAGACATGGAAATCAAATTCGTATGGTAAGCGGCCTGGGGGAAACCATTTTGATTCGTCCGAGAAGAGAGTAAAGACTGAGCCTTCAGAATTTAAGAGGGATGCGGGGGTTGGAAATTGCAAGAAGTGTGGGAGACCGCGCAAGGGGGAATGTAAGAGTGGGTCTGGTTCTTGTTTCCAATGTGATAAGATTGGACACCCCTATTTCGAGTGTCCGACGTTGACATGTTTCCGCTGCAAGGGTGCCGGTCACTTGGCATCGAATTGTCTTACCAGAAGCCGGGGGGGGGGGGGGGGGTTAGGTCCGGGGACTTCCTTGAGGGGGAAGGTGGAAGAAAAGCCGAAGGTCTGGGCGAGGGCCTTCAACATCTCCAAGAGAGAGGCGAAGGATGATGCAGACATTGTTTCAGGTACTTTTTCCTTATTCATCTTTTGTTCCACCGTTATAATTTCTCATTCCTTTGGAATAGTATGTGATGATCAAGTAGCTAAGCAGTAGTGTAATATTATCCTAGGTACCTTTTTACTTGATGAATTGCAGGCATCGGTCTTATTTGATTCGGGTGCCAGTAGAAGTTTTGTGTCTACCGCTTTCTGTTCCTCATTGAATAAATCACCTGAGTGCGTAGTCGATGTGTTTGAGGTTGAGGTCCCAGTAAAAAGTCCGTTTCCGTGTCTAGGGCTATTCAGGGTTGTTCCATCGAGTTGTCTGGGTACCGGTGGGGTTGTAATTGATGCCGCTCGGCTATTTCGATGTGGTTCTTGGGATGGATTGGCTCGCAAGTGTTGATGCTCAGATCGTTTGTGGTCAGAAACTTGTACGTCTAGGGGCTCCGTATGGGACCCAAATTACGGTCTTCGGTGATCGGAATGGTTCGACGCCACATATCATATCAATGCTTAAGGCGGGAAAGTTGATGCAGCGGGGGTGCGGGGCGTATCTGGCCTATGCTATAAACGTGAATACCGAGGTGGCTACCGTCGGTGATGTTCCTATTATTCGGGATTTCCCGGATGTATTTCCAGATGATTTGTCAGATGTGCCGCCGGATCGCGAGGTTGAGTTCCAGATAGACCTTATAACGGGCGCCAAACCCATTGCTCGAGCCCCTTACCGTCTAGCACCGAATGAAAGGAAAGAACTTATGGCTCAGTTGGAAGACTTGCTCGACAAGGGCTTCATTCGACCGAGCATCTCACCTTGGGGTGCCCCGGTCTTGTTCGTTAAGAAGAAGGACGGTAGCATGCGGATGTGCATTGACTACCGTGAATTGAATAAACTTACTGTTAAAAATCGGTACCCACTCCCAAGGATCGACGACTTATTTGATCAGCTCCAAGGAGCTAGTTGGTTCTCGAAGATCGACCTTAGATCCGGGTATCATCAGTTAAAAATTCGGGAGGAAGATATCCCTAAGACTGCCTTCCGCACTCGTTATGGGCATTATGAATTCCTCGTGATGTCTTTCGGTTTGACCAACGCACCGGCTGCGTTCATGGATCTTATGAACCGGGTGTGTAGGCCGATGCTCGATCGTTCGGTTATTGTGTTCATTGACGACATTCTTGTGTATTCCAAAAGTGAATCCGATCAAGCCAGTCGTCTCACGGAAGTTTTGGAAGCTCTGCGAAAGAACAAGTTGTATGCGAAATTTTCCAAGTGTTCTTTTTGGTTACGCGAGGTTCAGTTCATGGGTCATGTTATTAACCCGAGTGGTATTTTGGTTGACCCTGCAAAGGTGGAAGCCGTAAACGAATGGGAGTCTCCTAAGTCTCAGTCCGAAATTCGTAGTTTTCTGGGCTTGGCGGGGTATTACCGCCGCTTTATTCCCGACTTTTCGAAAATTGCTTCATCGTTGACCAAGAAGAGTGTTAAGTTTGTATGGGGTACCGAACAGGAGGAGGCTTTTCTCGAATTAAAGAACAGTTTGACCCATGCTCCGATTTTAGCGTTACTCAATGGCATTGACGATCTAGTTGTTTATTCTGATGCCTCGTACCAGGGGCTTGGGTGTGTTCTGATGCAGCGAGGCCGAGCCATCGCTTATGACTCACGGTAGTTAAAGCCTCATGAGGCGAATTACTGACGTAGGCTGTCACGGTCTACTCAAACAATTAATTTTAAGACTTAAATACCTATAATAAGTACGGGTAAGTAAGGTCGTTTCCTCAGGGACTTAAGGAAAGTGCAAGTTTATTTAATTTATAACTAATTATTTAACCAAAGCGGACAGATGATATCAAGCGGTTTTTATAAAAAGATTTAATTAAGACTAATTATTACTTAAAAAGATTTGTAAACAATATTAATTAAAAAGCATTCATTCTAGGTTCGGGTTATGAGTTCCATACGTCATTCACAGATTCTCTAGTCTTTGGTTTTACAATAATTGCTAGTCCTATGGTTTGATTTATGATGACAAGCGATACCCTAACCGAATTGTTGACACAAATGAACCCAGACACCACAATTACCAATTCTATGTATAGGATAATTTAACTCAATGATAAGGTTTGATGATTATAGTTCAAGGACACAAGAGCCTAACCCTAAATGTTGACGAACAACCAAACAAACGTTACACAAATCAATAATCACAAACACAACCTTTAATCAACCAAATAAGTAATTAAGCAAGACAAATCATATAAATTCAATCAAGCTATAACCATTAAGCATTAGAATCTGATCAAAACAGTACTTCACACAAAACCTTAGCCTAGAACGAACACATATGATTAGCCGGACATCGACATAATCGTTAAAGTACTTATCTTGATGAACATAAGATCTTAGGACAAACCAGAAGCTTTGGAATGATGGAAAATCGCCCTAGAACTCCATTTTTACCTCTGGAAATCGTAATATCCGAAATAGGGTCGAAAAATCGTTTATATAGTGAAAACCCTAACTTTTGCCAACATTGAGCATCTTTGCATATCGCGAAGTTGCATGTCCTGCATCTTTGCGATACGCGAAGATGCAACTGAATTCATATTCGAATTCCACTCGTCGAGAAACATGAAATTCATATATTATGGATTCCATAACTCATTTTCTAGGCCAAGATATGCCCATTTTACTAAAACTCACTTTCCTGGTAACCCATGTTGTTCAGTTTTCACTTCGGCTTCATGTTTCTCATCCAATCCTCTCCCGAATTCTTCTTAACCCTCAATACATGTTTCCCCATGCTTCCATCATCTCGAGGCTTGCTTAATCTTGTCACACCCCGACTAGCACAATGCGGAAGAGTAAAACGGGAATGTAACAGACACCTCTGGTATCAACACATTGTTCATAAGGAAACAGTACAAACTAATTTACAATATATTACAACTCATTGTTCTATCGTTGTTTTACAGTCTAGGATATATAAACAAAACTAGTTCGTTAACTATACATTCTTACTACTAACGCCTTTGCTTCTATTCACATAGCATCAACCACACACCTCAGGCAAGTAACAGATCACCCAATCATTCCAATTTAGGTACACCTGAAAAGCAGTTTAAAACGGGTCAACTACTAGAGTTGGTGAGTTTCACGAGTTTCAAGAAAACAGTAATGAGTATTCACAAGTCAACACTTGTAATCATGAAATAAGTATGTATGTATGTATGTAAATGATATATGTGATGTAATTATGCTAAGCTACAGTGAAGCATGGACTGTTCGTGCTGCGTGCCTCCATTTCCCACGCTCAATCAACCACTGTGGCCCCTTTCCGCCCACAACATGCCCCGGTAGCTATGTCTAACACTAAATAGCTGGTTCGTAAAAATATGGACATGTGAAAACGGGATAATGCCTCAGCAACCGTGCTGGCCCTTCCTGGCTTTGTCAAACCAATAGTACTATTCACAAGCCACCGGCTCAAAGTTAATCACTGTGATCGTGGGGACTTTCGTGTGTTAGCACTTAGATAATTCACATCAATACAAGTTTCAGGTATGTATATGTAATCAAACATGCTTTTCACCCCAAAAGTTCGTAAAATTGTTTAAAGAGTGGGGTCATGAAACTCACGGTTTAGTAGATAATCAGTACTGTATCAGCTCGTGGTTTGTTCGGTCTGCTTTCAGTGGTTCCTATAATCAATATTATAATAATATTAACACTTTAATATTATTATAATCTCAATACTAAACTGGGCTGTATAAATAATCTGGGTGTAGCTGGAACGCCCAGAAAGTGGCAATAGGCTTAGGTTGTGATGTTGTTCAATGTCTAATACTTAAAACCGAACTTGGCTCAGATTCCCGTTTTCCCGGCTGGACCAAGTTGTTCGTTTACGCGTTCAAAAAAAACAGTTATGGGAAAATAAGCTTGAGTAAATGTATTGGTTAACAAAATGATTAAGTTATAAAGAAAGATCACATACTGGGGTCCCGGATTAGCCACGGGGCCCTTTTCCGTTTATTCAGTTTAATTTAAGAAGAAACGCGCACAATCCATCCGGATTGTCCAGGTTTTTCATAGAAAAGTTCGTTTTTACTTAATTAGTCCAAAAATATGATTTTTGATCACTCTTGGTGTTTTGATATTCCCGCAGGTTCGCTAGTCGCAAACTTGTCGGTTTCTATAAAAACTGAATTTATTTAATATTCAGATTAGCATAATTAATTAACCGTTAATCACTAAATTATGAAAATTTAACCACTTATCAATTAAAATATGTAGATTTTTATAAAAATATTTCTGGAATTTATTTACTGATTTATTAATTTATAAAAATTCATTTTATCAGCTGTATTTCGCCTGAAAATCGTCTGTTTACCCCAAACAATTTCCAAAAATTCCACAAAATTTCCTGAATGCTCAAATCATGTCCCAAATCAACCTGTATCAATTTCAAAATGTAAAAAGTTCGTGCGATATTCTTTTCGGCCCAAATTCGGCTATAAAAGTTCACACGAACGCATATAAACAAAACACCTTTAAACTTCTCCAAATGATCCCAAAATTCATATGTGATCAAAATACATCAAATCTGAGTTCCGAGAAAATTTTCATAATTTTTGAAGTATTTTAGCTATTTTTCCCAAATAAACGTCCCAATTCGGTAATAAATTCGCCAAATATTCTCGGGTGGTCGAAAAATTACCAAATTTGAACAGGGACTCATTTAAATGGTCCCTGATGTCCCTGAAAAATTTCAAGTCCTAAAAATATGCACATCACAACCTTAATCTAAATAGCCCGTAAGCGAGTGTTTCGGCATTACCTTAGCGGGTTTGGCTCGTTTTCGACTTTTTAATCAAGTTTTCAGGTTCTTGTGCTTCTAAGAAAGCTAGGTACAAGTCCTATATCACAAACCAAGAAATTTTTCATCAACATAACAGCCCTTAACTTAGGGTTTCGGCTTGTGCACAAAAACCAACTTTTGAACCGTAAAAACGCCGTTTCAACCCTTTAATCCGTGTTTATGGCCAAAAAAACTATCAAAACAGGTTCCTTACCATGTGTACGATCAAAACATGTTTATGGACCATTTTTAGGATTTTTACACGGTTAGGAATGATTTTTAGTAATCAAGACATGTTTTTATGGTATTAAACGAGTTTAAACAAGCCGAAAATCGATTATTTAAGACCTCTTTACTTTGTTTTTGCTGGTTTTTGGCTGGAGCAAAACTTGTGTCCAGATTTTTCAAGAAAATGATGTTGAAAATATCTTGAATCTAGTTTATATGTGAAAGAACTAAAAAGGGGGGGGGGGCTGCTGTTGCGATCGGAGCTCCATGGGCCCACCTTGGGCCCATTTTGGCCCAAGTTTCTGATTTCTCAAGCCCAAATACGAAAAGCCCAGTCCAAATTTAGTTCGGGTTCGGTTTTTGGCGCGAAAAACTTATCGGATGCGTTAAACAGTGCGAAAACAAGTGTTTTTCGGCTAGTTTGGTGTAAAATTATAAAAACATACTATATGTTTGTAAAAATCAAAAATATTTTCACGGATCGCTTAAAACATTTCAAATAAGTGTTTGGTAAGTCTTTTTCGGCTTAACGGATGATACAATGCTTGGTTTGTAACTATCAAACGCATTTAAATCTATAGCGGGTAGTTAAACAAGCATGTTTTCGTTTAACTTGTTTGCTATCAAACAAAGGCCATATTACTAATATTTTAGCTTGTATAGATCGTATATCACTTATAGATGCCCCCCCAAGATATCTGGGTCATAACCCGACCCGTTCGGTTAATCGTTCGGTTGTTACGCAAAAGGTGTTTATTTGCTTAATCGGTAAATACGTACTGAGGTGTACCTTGTTTTGGCTCAAATGTCACAAATCTTCATCTGGATGGCTCTGAATTAGCTTGTTTAAGCCCTTTAACTTCCAATGTCCTAAAAACACATAACAACGCTTGAAGTACCAATGTTCATTCAATTATTTAACTAAATATAACTAATTAATATATAATAATAACTAACTTTTACCCAACCATCACATCCCCACACTTATCCTTTTTCGTCCCGAAAAAAACTTTGCAATGGAATCAGAATCAGATAATATTTTCAAAATATCTCATAGATAATCTTAATTAAGCACCAAGAACACAAAAAACCACGATTGCGACCCACGCCTTAATACTTACCAGGAAAAATAAGGTGCGACACTTTTATTAATTCATATGATTAAAATGGAACCCACACCTCAAAGCCCTGAAGCCGCCTTACCATGCTTCATTACAGTTTTACCGAACCAGACCACCCCAACTTGACTTAAACCATAAAATTAGACGATCAAAATTTTGCACATATGTACAATTTTTAAGCCCATATGTAATAGCTAAGACAATCTTGGATATTTTATCGAAACCAAAACCTAAACTTAAGTATTAAAGTCTACCAGAATGGCCATTAGATACAATTAAGGTGCAATTAGGTAACCAACTAGTAATAGCCCCCACTACATGACATACCCCCGTTATCAAGCAATACCCCGAAGTCCATCACCATACGTGAGTAGGAACGAATTCATCTGTAGGGCTTACATATGACGTGTCCCGTGTGGTCCGTTTCTTAATGGTAATGAGATGCAAGCACAGGGACCCCATATGACTAACAGCGTGGATGATCAAGTCAGTAGTGAATTTGTACTTTTAAAGCACTTTTTGTGATCATGTTTATTGACTTATGAATTGGCAGATAAACTGCGGGTTTGCTATTTTTAAGCTCTTTTTTAATATGAATAAATCCACTTAGGATTTACGCATACCAGATGATAAACCGCATACCGACCTATGGTCTCCGTTCCCCGGGGCATCCCGTCAATACAAGATTTAAGGCCATAAAACCATACGCCTATGAAGTGTTAGCCACTTAACTGGTAGTTTTTTCATTTATGTTTATATCACAAGCCATTTAGCATACTCTAATGTTAACCCTATCCAACTATTGTACTATAGACTATTCATATTAAAATATATTTTTAGTGATCAAATCTAATAGTAAGGCTTGAGTATGGCCTAATCTTTCATTCCAGCCCTTACACAGGCTTAGCTAAACAAACAAAACCGTGAAGGCGTTTCCCACTAAAAATCAAGCATTTTAGGTTCAATTAAGTCAATAACCAAATTATTCTTTCATTCTCATGGCTGAGCCTACCAATACATCTCAAATTACGTGTGTTCCCATTTTATTTATCTCTTATTATATAATAATTTTAAAAAATAATCCCCGGTTTTTCTATCATTTTCAATTATTTTGCAAAAAATCTTAATTCAATGAACATTAAAACTTTTAAATTTTTTCAATTTCTCCCTCATCCCCACACTTCAGGCAAACATTGTCCTCAATGTTTAAAATTTAAGACATAAAATAGGGACGGGGTTTAAAATTCACTTGTAAATTTTCAAACCGGGCCTAATGTGATGGTGGTTATTAAATATACAAAAATACAATTACACTTTTAACACAAAAACTAATAAAAATAAATAAGGTTATGAAAACGAAATCACCTGATAGAAAATAAAACTCTAATGTGCAACTCTCATGCCCTCGGTGATGCTCTCGGTGAACTTACCTCTTCAACTCTCAAAATAAAATCTGCAAACTCTCATACATGTAGAAGCAAGCTTCTCACAAATGTTAAAAATATAGGTCTTTTAACCGTTTGCAAAACCATTAAATTTTAAATTACCAACCAAGATTAATTAATTTCATAACCAAATTTGTTAAACAAGTAAAAATGTTAAAAGACCTAACTCACTTTCGTAGGAATCACGGTTGCATTTAGCGTATGCAACAAGCCCTTTAAACTCCCCGTAGCCCGGGTGAACGAGTATGGTCTCGTGAGGGTTTATAGTGAAATACACCCATAAAGTTCAACTACAACAAAAAAAATACACACGTACCTGAATACAAGGCCGGGTTGCCTCCCGGTTAGTGCTAAGTTTTTTTTATTAAGGTCTTCAGCCGGACCATTACCTGATTTGGCAGTTATGGTGGTCTAATGGAGTGCTTACCTTCCTCCACCTCGTTCTTCTTACTCCTCCAACATAGTGGTGCACTGTCCATGACACTCCATCTTGGCCCGAAACATGCCAATCTTCTTTGTTCATTTTCAAACCCCGGTGGCTTCCTCAATTTTTCCTTCTTTGGTGATTTCTCCTTACTTGTCTTACCTGTCTCATCATGAACCACCTTTTTTCTTACATGTTTGAAATCATCACCTGACTTTGCCACCTCTGCATCACGTATCTCTACCGCATTTAGCTCCTCTTTTTCTCTCTCCCACTTCGACCTATCAAACACAAAACTTTCTTCTTTGGTGTCATCCTCATTTACATGAGGAAGACACGTGTTAGTAGCACCTGAACTAGAAGATTTATTTTCCCAAAAATAATCAAATAAATTTGAAAAAATATGCAAAATTAACTTACGATTACCAAATGCCATGCACACTGTTCCGTCTCGGAAATTTATTTGAGCATTTGATGTTGCCAAAAACGGTCTCCCCAATATCACTCTTGGCTCTTCTTCATTCTCTACCGGTTCATAATCCAAAACAAGAAAATCTTCAAGATAATAAAACTCACCAACCTTTACTGCAACTCCAACCAACTTCCCTCGGGGCCGTCTTCGAGTGAAATCAGCTAACACCAATGTGGTGTCAACTTCTTGTAAAGGTCCAAACTCAAACCGGTCATAAACACTCCCCGGTAGAACACTTACACTCGCACCATAATCAACTAGCGCCTTGGTGGTCTTGAACTCTCCAATCTGAATGGGAATAAGTGGTGCCCCTGTTTCAAATTCTTCAACTGTGTCGCTCACCCCATGATCTTCAATGGTGATTGCACTAATGTGTACGTTTTTACCATTTGATGAACTGCAACTCTAATGGCTCGGATTCTTCACAGCATCACTTGCTAATTTGGATGGATTTCTCTTCAAACTAGCCACTTCCTCAGCTAGCTGGCTCACCTGTTTATCCCTCGCAGCATTGGCTTTCTCTTGGAGCTCTAACCTTTGGTTTACACTTTTATTCTGAGCCTCCTGATCTGTCTTCATCTGCTTCAGAAAATCCATCACGTCCTTAATCGACTCCTCCTTGTTACCAGAAGAACTTCGTTGACCTTGTGTTGCCCCTTGACTTTGCTGACCCTGCTGATAACTCTTCTGATAAACCTTATTATAACCACCCGACTCTCTTTGATTATACCCGCTTTGACCGCTACCCTTTTTGTTCCCATATTGACGCTGATTCGACTGATAACCTGCTTTTTGGGAATTACCTTGAAAATTCGGGTTTTGTTGCGTGTTCGAGTTTCCGTAACTGAAGTTGGGATGGTTTCTGAGGCCTGGGTGATAGGTGTTCGAATTCATATTATTATTGTACCTCTTCTCACCCTGAAAAAAGTTCACCTCCTCTTCTTCCTCTTCTTCTTCGTCATCCAACATGACCCCACAAGTAGCCACTACATGGCCTATTCCACCACAACCTTCACAAACTGGATACGCCTTTCCTGACTTGCCTTTTTCTTTCACTCCCACACCCATCAACTGAACCAACTTTCTCTCCAACCTGGCCATACGATCATCCGAGTCACCACTATCCACATCTTTCACAACCGCCCTTTTTACCATGCGATTCGACTGAGCTTGCCTTTTTGAATTCATTGCATGCCTCTCTACGTGTTGCCAATCTCCATTCTCATCATTAGTAAAAAACGATCCATTTGTGGTCGACTGAAGCTCACGTACATCGTAACTCGACAACCCGTCATGAAACGCCTTAATCAACTCCCACAGCACAATCCCGTGATGCGGACAAGTTCTCAACAACCTCTTGAACCTCGTAAATTCTTCATGAAAAGTCTCACCCGAACTTTGCTGAAAATTTCTGATGGAGGTTCGGGCTTCGGAAGTTCTTTGCGGTGTGTAATACTCGTCTAAGAATTGCTGAGCCAGGTATTGCCACATATAGATACTTGCTGACGGTAAGGATAAGAACCACTGCTTCGCTAGATCTTTAAGGCTGAACTGAAACACAACTAGCTTAACTTCATCAGCAGTAAACCCTTGACTCGAGATGGTGGCACAAATCGCATTAAACTCGCTCAAGTGTAGATATGGCTCTTCAGATGCTTTCCCATGAAAAGTAGGCATCCCAGTCAAGTTACTTTGCTTTACTGAAAACGTTCTTCCTTCTCTAACCGGGATCACAATGGGAAGCAGGTTCGTGGCCACTTGTGGAATGAAGTGGCTTTGAACCCCCCGAACGCGCGGTGGAACGAATGCCCTCAGAACCCATCATCGAACTCATATTCGGGAAACTGCGGCTCGGGAATCTCTTGTCGTCTTTGGGCTCGGCGGTTTCTCGGTTGTTGAACGGGAAGGGGTTGTTGTTGTGGTCTTCTATAATACTGACCCCCGATCATCCTCCATCTCTTCTTCATCCTCAAACTCATCAAAATTGTCAAATCCCCTACGCCGATCATACTCGAACTCGACTCTATTGTGCGGTGGTTCAAACCTGATTGAACGATCATCTCTCATTTGATATCTTCTTTGAGCTCTTGGGTTTCGGTTTTGGTGAATGGGTGGGTTGAATGGTGGTAGGTCATTGATTGGTGGGTTTTATGGAATGTTTTGTGGGATATTTGGTGGAATGGGTTGTTCTCGATTGTGCGGCGGGTTAAGGTTATCTGGCTGAAACGCAGGTGGAACCGGGTATGGGTTATCTTCTTGATGATTCATGTCTTCTTCTTTCGATCTTGAAGTTTCACCCCTTCTTTGTTTTGCTCGGTTTCTTCTCGCGGCTTTCTCAATATCGGGATCAAACTGCAACACCTCCTTGTCTCGAGCAAACCTCGTATGCATCAACCTAAGAGATTAACTTCACACCACAAACAAGCACACCCCGCGTAAAATCAACGAAAAAAAGAAATTAAACTAAAATTAAACTAAATTACGCTAATTTAAACAAAACTAAACTAGCACTAAGCGCGTTGAGTCCCCGGCAACGGCACCATTTTGATGTAGGCTGTCGCGGTCTACTCAAACAATTAATTTTAAGACTTAAATACCTATAATAAGTACGGGTAAGTAAGGTCGTCTCCTCAGGGACTCAAGGAAAGTGCAAGTTTATTTAATTTATAACTAATTAGTTAACTTAAGCGGACAGACGATGTCAAGCGGTTTTTATAAAAAGGATTTAATTAAGACTAATTATTACTTAAAAAGATTTGTAAACAATATTAATTAAAAAGCATTCATTCTAGGTTCGGGTTATGTGTTCCATACATTAATCACAGATTCTCTAGTCTTTGGTTTTACAATAATTGCTAGTTCTATGGTTTGATTTTGAATGACAAGCGATACCCTAACCAAATTGTTGACACAAATGAACCTAGACACCACAATTACCAATTCTATGTATAGGATAATTAACTCAATGATAAGGTTTGATGATTATAGTTTAAGGACACAAGAGCCTAACCTAAATGTTGATGAATAACCAAACAAACGTTACACAAATCAATAATCACAAACACAACCTTTAATCAACCAAATAACTAATTAAGCAAGACAAATCATATAAATTCAATCAAGCTATAACCATTAAGCATTAGAATCTGATCAAAACAGTACTTCACACAAAACCTTAGCCTAGAACGAACACATATGATTAGCCGGACATCGACATAATCGTTAAAGTACTTATCTTGATGAACATAAGATCTTAGGACAAACCGGAAGCTTTGGAATGATGGAAAATCACCCTAGAACTCCTCTTTTACCTCTAGAAGTCGTAATATCCGAAATAGGGTCGAAAAATCGTTTATATAGTGAAAACCCTAACTTTTGCCGACATTGAGCATCTTCGCATATCACGAAGTTGCATGTCCTACATCTTCGCGATAATGCAACTGAATTCATATTCGAATTCCACTCGTCGAGAAACATGAAATTCATATATTATGGATTCCGTAACTCATTTTCTAGGCCAAGATATGCCCGTTTTACTAAAACACACTTTCCTGGTAACCCATGTTGTTCAGTTTTCACTTCGGCTTCATGTTTCTCATCCAATCCTCTCCCGAATCCTTCTTAACCCTCAATACATGTTTCCCCATGCTTCCATCATCTCGAGGCTTGCTTAATCTTCATCTGGATGGCTCTGAATTAGCTCGTTTAAGCTCCTTAACTTCCAATGTCCTGAAAACACATAACAACGCTTGAAGTACCAATGTTCATTCAATTATTTAACTAAATATAACTAATTAATATATAATAATAACTAAGTTTTACCCAACCATCAATTACCCTACTCACGATTTGGAGCTGGCGGCGGTTGTGTTTGCGCTTAAGTTGTGGAGGCATTATTTGTATGATGTTCCTAGCGTTATCTATACCGATCATGAGAGCTTAAAGTATTTCTTTGAGAAAAAGGAACTGAATATGCGGCAGCATCGATGGTTGGAGATGATTAACGATTATGATCTGGAGATTATGTACCATCCCGGTAAGTCTAACGCGGTAGCCGACGCGCTGAGCCGGAAGGAGAGACCGAAACCTAATCGTGTGAAATCTTATCAGCTTATTCTTAAACCCGATATTTTGAAACAGAAAGCCAACGTTCAGAATGAAGCTTTACAGGTGGAATTGATTATGTCAGAGCGTATTTGGGGTCAAGAGAAATTGTTGGAAGACGTCAGTGATGTGGTGAAGTATAAGGATGGTCGTTTATGGGTACCCAGGTATGGGGGATTCAGGGATAAAATATTGGATGAAGCACACAAGTCGCGCTATTCCATTCATCCTGGCGCGACCAAGATGTACCAAGACCTGAAGAAGAATTATTGGTGGCATGCGATGAAGTTTGAGGTGGCTCAGTACGTGAGTAAGTGTTTGACGTGTCTGCAAGTTAAGGCCAAGCACCAGAAGCCGTTCGGGAAACTTCAACCTTTGGAAATACCTGAGTGGAAGTGGGAGCATCTTACGATGGATTTTGTGACTAAATTGCCTCGTACTCCCAGGGGCAGTTATAACACCATTTGGGTAATCGTTGATAGGCTGACCAAGAGCGCTCATTTCTTGCCGATTCGAGAGACTTTTTATTATGAGCAGCAGGCCGAAGTGTTTATTCGTGGGATCGTTTCTAGGCACGGGCTACCGGTATCTATAGTCTCGGATAGGGATACGCGTTTTACCTACAGGTTTTGGAAGAAGTGTCATGAGGAGATTGGTACCAAACTCCTCGTCAGTACCTCTTATCACCCGCAAACGGATGGTCAGTCCGAGAGGACCATTCAGACTCTTGAGGATATGTTGCGGGCTTGTGTTATCGATTTTGGTGGTAGTTGGGATCGTCACTTACCATTAGTCGAGTTCTCTTATAATAACAGTTATCACGCCACGATTGGGATGCCACCGTTTGAGATGTTGTATGGTAGGAGGTGTAGGACTCCAGTCTGTTGGGGTTCCATTGGTCAGAAACAGTTGGGTAGTTTGGAGGTGGTTGAGGCTACGACTGAGAAGCTCGATAAGATTAAGGCTTATATGAAAGCCACTCAGGATCATCAAAAGTCCTACACGGATAAAAGGCGAAGGCCTATTGTCTTTGAGGCTGGGGATCGAGTTATGTTGAAAGTTTCTCCTTGGAAGGGTATTATTCGTTTTCGTAAGAGGGGGAAGCTTAGTCCGAGGTTCATTGGTCCGTTTCGTATATTGTTCCGTGTTGGTGAGGTAGCGTATAGATTGGATTTGACAAGGAGCTCGCGAGGATTCATCCTACTTTCCACGTGTCCCATTTGAGGAAATTTTTAGTAGATGATGAGGCCCATGTGCCTCTTGATGACATTGAACTTGATAGTAAATTGAACTACGTTGAAGAACCGGTTGCTATAATTGACCGTCAGGAAAGGCGTTTGAGAAATAAAGTGGTTAGATAGGTGAAGGTGCAGTGGAGGCACCGTAGGGTTCCGAGGCTAATTGGGAGTCCGAAGACGAGATGATGAAACTCTATCCGCGGTTGTTCCTGTCGTATCGGGATTCGGGGATGAATCCCATTGTAAGGGGGTGGACTTGTGACACCCGTTAATTTTTCGGTTTAAAGATTTAATGCTTGTAAAGTATGTATATTTCTTAGGATTTAACCGGCATTTCTCGGAAGCCTTCTCGTCATCCCGGTACGTTAAATCCTTAACCTTACTTCAAGTTGCCATATCTTTCAAATTTGAGGGGCTAGGATGAAACATTTTTATATTATCACATAATACTTAAAACC